>NC_137121.1:19036231-19300558 GCF_949357685.1 Gobio gobio
CACAACCCCATACCATGACAGACCCTGGCTTTTGGACTTGTTGCTGGTAACAGTCTGGATGATCCTTTTCTTCTTTGGTCCGGAGCACAAGGCGTCCATTCCTCCCAAAAAATACCTGAAATACTGATTCATCTGACCACAGTACACGTTTCCACTGTGTGATGGTCCATCCCAGATGCCTCCGAGCCCAGAGAAGTCGACGGCGCTTCTGGACACTGTTAACATAGGGCTTCCTTTTGGCACAGTACAGTTTTAACTGGCATTTGTGTATTGCATATGTAACTACATATTGTGGTACTTGACAAAGGTTTGCCAAAGTAGTCCTGAGCCCATGTGGTGATATCGCTTATAGATGAATGACGATTCTTGATGCAGTGGCACCTGAGGGATCGGAGATCACGGTTGTTCAGCTTAGGCTTGCGCCCTTGTCCTTTATGCACTGAAATTCCTCCAGATTCCTTGAATCTTTTAATTATGTTATGCACTGTTGAATGTGAAATATCCAAATCTCTTCCTATCTTTCTTTGAGGAACATTGTTTTTAAACATTTCAATAATTTTCTCACGTATTTGTTGGCAAACTGGCGATCCTCGGCCCATCTTTGCTCCTAAAGGAGTAGACCTTTCTTGGATGCTGCTTTTGTACCAAATCATAATTACAATCACCTGTTGACATCACCTGTTTCAAATCAAATCATTATTTAACCATTTTACCTCATTACTAGCCCTAAATTGCTCCTGTCCCAACTTTTTTTGAAATGTGTTGCAGGTCTGAATGACAGGAAAGGATGCATATTTACAAATGACATGAAGTTGACCAGACAAAACATTAAATATTTTGTGTTCATATTGTCTGCAATGAAATATAAGTCAAAGTAAATTTAGAAATCACTTCTTTTTTTTATTTATTTGCGTTTTCCATACTGTCCCAACTTTTTCTGATTTGGGGTTGTATTATGTAAACACAAACTTTTATTTTGGATGCGATTAATCACAATTAATTTTCCCCCAACACAAATGTATATACTTGGGACTCATGGAAAGCAAAAATAAGTAGATCCCTATCATTTAATCCCTGTCGTTCCCTATAATTTGGCTAACTCATTCTGACTCTCATCAAAAGGAAGAACTCTGCACTCTTCCTTTTGCCCTTTCCGTAAAATATTGCTGTATTAATTTTCTGAAAAGAAGAAATAACTTTTTTACTTATACATAAACACAACTATACTGCAATAAACAAACAACTGCATCAACTGCAATCATATTGTTGATGCTATATCAATAAAAAAAATCCCAATGGGGAACACATTACTGCAATTCCACTGTGGTACAGCGTTGCCATATGGAAACATTGATATTTTCTCAATTTACAGTAAATGTCATATGTCTGTCTTGTCTTGTGTAAGCACATGTCTTGTATCTGTCATTTCTGGCCATGTGCTTGTGTTTGTCATGTTTGGTATTATGTCATGTCTCATGTCTATTGTCAACCCGCCCATCTTGTTATCTGATTATTGGTTAATTTTCCCCACCTGTTCTCCCTCATTACCTGCCTTGTTTGTTCCCTTTATAATCTCCTTGATTTTGCAGTCCTGTGCTGATCATTGTTTGATGTCTCCTGTTTCCTTGACCTGCTACATGTTTCCTGACCCTGGTGTTGTGTCTTAGTTTAGTATGGTTTTCCCCCCTCGTGTGTGTGTTTTTTTTTGTTTTATTTTATTGTTTAATAAATACCTCTTTCCTCCTGCAATTCAGTCGTCGCTTCTCTTCATCCAACCCATACCGTGAGAGTTAGACAAAGTTGATTTGTGAATAAAAATATCTAATTTACTTATCAAAGATGCTGCAAAAAAAAAAAAATCCCCCTTGAGAAGAGATGTTTAGAAATGGGGTTAATAGGCCCTGACCCAAATCGTACGCTTCATGTGCACTTTCGGTCTTGTGGACTTACAATGGCCACTGCGTGCGTTAAATCCGTTAAGTCCACGAGACCGCAGGGTGTCCCATTTGTCATTTTAGGTCTCAGAAGGGTGCTCGCGAGCGCCCCCCTTTGAGGTCAATATGCGCCCTCAATGCGCACTTCTGCCCAGCAGTCAAAGCGGCATTACATCTTGAAAGTGCGGACTCAGAGGAAGACCGTGAGGGTTTAGGGTGCCATTTGGGACAGGGCCATAGAGCAATTTCCGGAGCACTTCAACAGATGTCGTCCGTATGAGGGTGACAGTGGGAAAGACAGTTTTGGAGGGACATTCAAATGTAATTTGACTTAAAATCAGCACATCATTTGCTACCTTAGTGCAATTAACAACAAGGAAATGTGTAGAAATAAAAGGGTTAGTTCACCCAAAAATGAAAATAATGTAATTTATTACTCACCCTCATGCCGTTCCACACCCGTAAGACCTCCGTTCATCTTCGGAACACAAATTATGATATTTTTGTTGAAATCCGAAGGCTCAGCGAGGCCTGTACTTTACACTCTCAAGATCCATTAACGTACTAAAAACATATTTAAATCAGTCCATGTGAATACAGTGGTATAATATTAATATTATAAAGCGACTAGAATATTTTTTGTGTGCCAAAAAAACTAAATAACGACTTATATAGTGATAACCGATTTCAAAGCACTGCTTCATGAAGCTTCGGAGCGGAAACGAATCAGCGAGTCGAATCCTGATTCAGATCGGGTGTCAAACCGCCAAACTGCTGAAATCACTTGACTTTGGCGCTCCAAACCACTGAATCGATTCGCTGATTTGTTTCCGCTCCGAAGCTTCATTTAGCCGTGTTTTGAAATCGGTTATCACTATATAAGTCGTTATTTTATTTTATTTTGGCACACTAAAAATATTCTCATCGCTTTATAATATTAATAGTATACCACTGTACTCACATGGACTGATTTAAATATGTTTTTAGTACATTAATGGATCTTGAGAGTGTAAATTATATTGATGCCTATGCAGGCCTCACTGAGCCTTCGGATTTTAAAGCCGCACTAGGTAACTTTTGCTCTCGGGCTCCCCCTACAGTTGTGAAACAGTATTGTTCTCTACTACTGTCGTAAACGGTCACTCTACATCAGGGGATGCATCGCACGTGCATTTGTTGACATGACAACTATGATAGCCCTGAACTCTGCAGGAGTTCACATGCAGGTGTTCTGCTTGCGTCGCGTGTGAAATGTCTTCATCCCCAGGTACAGTGGCATATGTTTCAGCATGTCATATGAATACAATTTCATGGGTTTTATTTTTTTCAAACGCCAAATGATCGCGATGCTCACGTTTACAAGCCAGCGTCATTATAGTAGCCTAGTCTATTGGTTCCCCTTTTACAGAATCTATATGATACTTCAATTCAATGTTTGAGTGGTAGGTAATAACCATATATCGTCAATATTATAATATCAAGCTACCATAGATGAATCTGCAAATTCGAAAAATCGATTTGCATTAAAGCTTGAGGAAAGACAAATAAACAAATATCACAGACATGTTAGGTATCCTAAAATATGATTTTGTATGCATTACGTATTTACTTGCAAGAATGTAGCCCCTCCTCCTTCAGCTCACGCCAACGAGCAAACGCTGGCCCAATGTTGATCCTCGTCCTGCCTTTAATCCGATCACTTTCTCGTTTTCTCTTTTTGCTTTCCTCAGACAAAACCTTTGCTTTTTTATTTTTCTGTGCTGCTTCGGCCATGACTATAACATTCGGCAAACAAATGATTTGCGAGCGATTTTTTCACGCACGTCCGAATTTAAGGAAGTGGGGATGGTGGTGGAAGTGATGTATATGCCGTAAAGCAGTCTAATTTTGTAGTTCTTTTTGTTCTCGGGTTACTACCCGAAACCCGAAGTTTAAAAGTACGATTAAAAACGATACAGACCCCGTCAGGCTATGGCAGAAGTGTCATTCAACCTATTGTAAGTCGATGTATCATCACAAGAGTTTTGAAAATATATTATGAAGATTGAAAAGTTACCTAGTGCTGCTTTAACAAAAATATCTTAATTTGTGTTCCGAAGATGAACGGAGGTCTTACGGGTGTGGAACGGCATGAGGGTGAGTAATAAATGACATTATTTTCATTTTTGGGTGAACTAACCCTTTAATTGTTGCCATATGGGAACGCTGTACCATAAATGGATAAATGCTCTTGAATTTAATATTTGAATTTAATTTAGAATTTTATATTCCATTTTAATAAATGGAAACATTGCTTGTGTACTGTAATTTTTATTATTTTATAAATTGTATCACAGTATGTTCTATTTTATATATTTAAAAGTAAAAATGTTTTTTAAAATAACTCTTTTCTTTTTTATTTATTTAATATAATTTATTTCTGAGATGCAAAGCTGAATTTTCTGCATCATTACTCCAGTCTTCAGTGTCAAATGATCCTTCAGAAATCATTCTAATATGCCAAATTGCTGCTCAAGAAACTTTTCTTATTATTATCAATGTTGAAAACGGTTGTCCTGCTTAATATTTTTTGTGGAAATGCTTTAAAAGATGTCTTTCAGACCATCATGACAGTATTTTATTGTTCACAGCAGGAGGCCTGCTTGCAAATGGGCATGTATGCTCAACCAAATGAATGTATGCTCAGCGAGAAACAGATATTCATCAGAGTGAACATGCTAGATTGCTTATTTTGCAGACCAACATGTGGAAGGGATGGAAAACAGTAGCGTTTTCTTTGAGGTGACAAATTTCAGGCCAGTCAAGGACTGCTGATGCTTCAGTTTTCTGTTTGAGATGAGGGTCATCATGGGATAAGAACATTTTTAGTTGTTAATGTTCACAAAAATATTATAATTAGAACCTCTACAACTGCTCTAATTGTGTAGCATGATACATAGTTACATTTTAACAAACTTTACTAATTTACTAAATCATAAAATCAGGGGTCCTTGAACCCCTAGTTGTCCCTGATGTAATTGCAGAGGGGCTTTACATTTTATATAATAGCTATATAAGTAATTATGTAAAAGAAATTGCCACATAACTGACGATGTGTTTGAAGAGTCGTCAATTTGTGAATCATACTTGATTGCTCTCGACATTAATTACATTAAGGAGCATATTTTTTCCCTATATGTTCCTTCGTTTGAAATATGATGGTCCAGTACTCCAAAAATGTTGAGAAACACTGGCATAAAGGACACAGTGTAAGAGGTGAAGTGCACTAATAGACTCTAAACTGGTCATAAAATAAAGAGAGACGCTGTTTCAAGTTATGTCACGACCAACCACCAAACCTAATATTTGTGTGATCTCTTTATGATTAATTCTTGCTAGTGCCAATGTTTTGAGTCTAGGCCTATCTTCACATTTAGCTTCTGGCAAATGAATAATGGAAACGGATGATTCATAGTGCAAAAATATACTTGTCTGCTTCATGTCTTAATTTGGCTGCCCTGAAAATATCCTGAAATATTTGAAATGTTTAGAGACCATAAAATGGTTGATTCATCAGTGTTCTGACTTCTCAAGCGAAAAAAGTAAGAAAGATAATATTCCAAATGATTCATTGTTAAGAGTGTGTTAATTGGAAACACCCCATATTTACTGTGGTGAACTGAATGACATGTGATCAATTGTGATCGTACATGCTGTCGTAATTGTCCTCTTTGACCCCAGCGCAGGTCTTAAACCCAAACTACCACCACTCACCCCAATTTAATGCAGGGCCTGGATTTGAACAAGCTCGCATTGACTCACTTCCCATTTCGCCTGCTCAACAGGGTATTGACACAGCTTTTCGTCGTCCGTTAAGGGGGGAAAGCAGTCTTTTTCCTGGGTTTCATTTAAATGAATGGAGGCATTATGGAGATGTCACAGCCACGGACCCCTACTGCTGTATATGTGCATTCAGTGGCCAACTGACAGGTTACAGAGAGGTTATTTTTGAAAATTATGTATTAATATATGAATTAAACTGACATTTATGCATGAAGTCAGAATCTTTTAAATTTAAATTATTTCCTAATCTAACTGCTTAGGATTTACACAATTAATTCAATTGATTGACATATTTTTTTAAAATCATATTCATATTTATTTAATTTTGTGTAATTTAATTAAATTATTAGAAATAATATATAGACAGTAAATATGGCTTATGGACATGTATATTTACAGTAGCACACTAAAGTAATTTGCATACTTTGATTCTTACATTGCAAAGCCATTAATCATTATCAATGTACATATACTATATACAATTAATTTATTTATTTGTGATAGCATTACTCTTTAAATGGTTTTATATTTCTTTGATTTTATAATAATTTAGCTATATTTTTTATTCTCTAAAAAACAAACAAACAATAATTAGACCTATTTTAGACTCAATTGTCTGATATATTTTTGGAACAATATCTAATGTGAAAAGCACTATAAATACTTGTCCACATTTCAATGACCATTTCATATTTTTCCATTAGAGACACTTATCTCTGGCGTCAGAAACATTCTCTGGACTCTGGGGAGACTTCAGTTCACCTCACTGGAGCCAGAGCTGCTCTCTTTTAGTCTGGGCATCATTACATAATCTCAAGCTGGATGGCTGTGTGTGTGAGAGAAACTTTGTACAGGTTTTACCTATTAATCTGAACACTGATACCCTACTATAGAACATAACAACAGTCCCGGCATATATGTTCACTTTAAAAATTCAATTGAAATATGACATTGCTGTCTTTAAACTAAACTCGAACTGTTGGATTGTGTAACAGATATTTAAAAATTGGTATACAAAATGCAATCTGGGAATAGAATGAAACCTAATACTTTTTGTTTAAGGCCAATTCACCATGGGTTCCCCTGCTATTTCAAATGGGTACAAACTAAACAGCTATATATTTGCTATAATAGTTAGTATAGTAGTATAATAAAAATAGTATAATAGTTATAAGTAACATTTGATACAATCATTGCACCATGGTGACTAATAGTAGCACTGTTTTTATTGTAGTAAGCATACAGTTTTGCTCAAAAGTTTACATACCCCTTCAGAATCTGCAAAAATTTTAATAATTTTTAACAAAGTTAGAGGGATCAAATCAAAATGATATAAAAAATTATATTTTTATTTAGTACTTTCCTGAATAAGATATTTTACATAAAAGTTGTTTACATATAGTCCACAAGACAAAAAATAGAATAGCTAAATTATAAATAATAAAAATAGCTAAATTTATAAAAATGACCCATTCAAAAGTACATATTGATTCTTAATACTGTATGTCGTTACCTGATCCATGGGTGGTTTCATGCCGGGGGGTGAAAACATTTGAACAGGATAAAGATGGTCAAATTTGTATTATTTTGTTTAAATATAAAAAAAAAATTCATTTAGTACTGCCCTTCAGAAGCAACAGAAGATACTTACATGTTTCCCGGAAGACAAATTAAGTACAATTTACCTTGATCTTCAAATTCAAAAAGTATGCCCCAAAAGGCATAATTTCAGCACAACAACAAAAAAATAATTATATTTACTTAAAAAAAAATTAACAGTTGTTAAAATTAAAAAGTTATGACAACTTTGAGTGTATTTATGTTCAACCAACATGCTACATTGAGTTTGAGGAACTTCATAATGTAGTGTAGTAAACATAGAACTGACTACGCCACCTCCTTATTTAAGGCAGGAGGAGCCTTTTCACAGATGGTGGGATTATAAACAACAACGCTAGTTTGGCAATAATCACAGTTTTATTCTCATTATAACATCGCGATATCAAAAAGGGTTAAAACCAGTTAAAATATGTCTGTAGTAAAATATCCATAAAATCTGGATATTAGCTCTCCTCTAGAATGCAAGAAGGGTCGGGCCTGCTCTCATGCACCACCTGCCACCTGTAAGAAACAGAAGAAGAAAACAGAAGAAACCCACAGCATACACCGCAAATAAGTAATCTTTAAATCACCGTTTCAGTGCCAACCATCTAATACACACCACACAGCAGTGCCACACACCACCCAGATCAGCCACACCAAGGGAGGTTAGGTGTAAATGCAGGCCCGGCCCTGTACAAAGCCACTAGCACTGTAACAGAAGAAAAGGAGAGCAATTCCACACAAAAAAAAACAAATAACAAAAAGAACAATAATTTATATAACTCAATATTGAATCAAGATAAAATACAACCCACGAAAATGAAAACTTAAATACACAAGAAACAGTGGCTGGTCTGCCCCTTTAACAGAAAAAGATACATGTTAAATACAAGTCAATACAAAACCGCAATAAAAGAAAAACAAACAAAACATACTTTAGCGAAAGTACAACTGCAGCACAGTTATCCAATCTCAGCGCTCAATCCCCAAACATGATACAAAAGATGCTATAAACAGAGAGCACAGATGTTGACAAAGAAACTTGTATGTATTAATTGCATCAACTCATAACTGATCGGCTTTAATAAAACATACTGCATTTACCAGTCATTCAAGGTTCCAGCACAGCCGTCAGCCCATTGAAGGTACTACAGCAATAAATGTTTGACCCGCTTCCCAAACAGAGTGCAAAACTTCAAGTCAGCCTAAAAGAAGAAAGGGATCATTTAAGAATGAAATGGTGCAATCAAAGCGCGAGCATTCAACGCAAGCAAACCACATGTTTAATTCAACATACCTCTATGAAAGGGTAAAGAGGCTGCACGTCGAGCACAACTTCAACACCATACCAATCTAACCATCTGCTGCTGCAACTACTATTTATGCTTCCTTAGTCATATGATTAGACACCCGCACCTGAAACTCATTGCTGGACAGTCCCCTCCCACATTCACCCCCCCAAAAAGGATGTCGTCGCCCCGACGGCAAAAGCTAATTTATTGCCAGGGTCTAAAATGGTTGGCTCGATTTAGATCAGTAAAAGCAGCAGCCCCTACAGCCCCAACATAAACGCTCGTCACTGCAGAATGTGGCAGGCGGTGAGGATTTGGATGTTGACCAGCTGTTGGCCTTGAAGTGCGTCGAAGGGTCAGCATCTCACCTTGAGGTTGTAGCCTCTCCTGCGGGCCACTGGCTAAAGGGGTAGGAGTTTGCAACATCCCCTGGCCCAAGCCATCGCTGACAGGACTGATATCTTGTCCCAAAGTGTCGGAGTCTACTTCCCGACCACCTTCACCTGGTGTTAACACCTGGTATGCCCCCTCTGGAAAACTATCCACAGACAGAATAGAGTTTTCATTGACAGGCCACGCCCAACAATGTTCCTCTTCATTATCAAGTTCGCCTTCTTGAACACCAGGCTGCAGGCAGGGGTGAGATATTATTGGTTCGCCATGCTGATTTTCAAGCAGGGCTGCCCTCATCTCAGTCCTATGTACTCAGCGCATATTACCAGTGCCATCAGCTGGTGTAACTGTATATGGGGCACCGGCTTTGTCTGGCACATTAACCACTTGATACAGCACAGGTGACCACACATCTTGAATCTTATGACGACCTTGATGGCGATGATCTTTTAGATAAATCAGTTGCCCTCTACTCAACCCAAGATCATGTACCTGGTTATTATGATGTTGTTGTCGATATTCTGCGGCCTCTTCAAGATTTTTTCGTGCTAAATTATGAGTCACCCGAAGCCGCTCTTGATGGTGCTGAACCCATTCTTCCCAGGAGTTTATTACCTCCTTGTCAGCTTCTGCGACATCCATCCCCAACAGGGAGTCAACAGGAAGTCGAGGGGACACTCCAAACATCAAAGAATATGGTGAATGTCCCGTGGAACGATGAGTCGTAGTATTATACGCCCAAACCAACTGGGAAATATACTTAGGCCACACCCTTTTTTTTTCTGGGGGAAGGGAACGAAGCAGATCGTGAAGCGTCCGATTGAATCTCTCGCACTGTCCGTTGCCCTGTGGATGGTATGTTGTGGTCCTGGATTTTTCTATCCCATAGAGGCTGCAGAGCTGTCGAATAAGGGCGCTTTCAAAATTTCTCCCCTGATCAGAGTGTATTCGTTTAGGCACTCCGAAACGATAAAACCAGCTCTCAACCAAAGTTCTTGCGACGGTAATGGCACTTTGATCTTTAGTAGGCACTGCCTGTGTATACTTAGAAAAGACATCAGTCATGATTAACACGTTTTCTCGCCGGTCAGTAGCCGGTTCCAAAAGAGTAAAGTCAATTGCAAGAACCTCTAAAGGCTGACTGGCAAGAAGAACACCTTGATATGTCTTCACTCCTGGCTGAATGGCTTTAGAGAGTATACAACGTTGACAATGCTGGCAGTACTTCTCTATCTCCACTCCCATTCCAGGCCAGTAACACCTTTGCCTGATCAAATCAGTAGTTCGTCGCACCCCCTGGTGTCCGTGCCCATCATGAAGGTTATGCAGAACTTCCTGATGAAGACAAGAAGGCAAAAGTAACTGGAAAAACTCCTCACCGTGAGATGTCATTGCACGTCTATACAACAAGCCACTTTTCTCTATGATCCTGTCCCATTGCCGGAGCAGACACTGTAAGTCCCTCGAAAGTTGACCCCGTTGTTCTTTATTTGGTTGCTGCCCCAACCTCCAGAATGAGAGGAATGACTTCAAAAGAGAATCGGCACCTTGCAGTGCCATCAAGTCAGCTCTGGAACGACTGGGAAACACACCAATCTGTTGTAACAGCACTACATCATCTCCATCACTTTGGGTTATATTTAGAGGGCATTCATCATGCAGAACATTTTCATCACCACGGTCTTCACTGTCCTGGGCACTGTATTGGCGAGAAAGAGAGTCAGCATTGCCGTTGACACGCCCTGGGCGATATTTCACTGTAAAATCAAAAGCTGCTAATTGTGCAACCCATCGTTGTTCAGTGGCACCCAACTTAATAGACTGAAAATGGCTGAGAGGATTATTATCAGTATACACAGTGCATTTACTTCCCAGCAGGTACTCTCTGAATTTTTCTGATATAGCCCACTTAAGTGCCAAAAGCTCCAATTTCATAGAGCTATAATTCTCCATGTTTCTCTCTGACCTCCGCAGTGAACGACTAGCATAAGCTACTGGCTTTAATCTTCCCTCATTTTCTTGAGACAGGATGGCCCCTAAGCCCTGATGACTCGCATCAACTTCCAGGACAAATGGCTTAGTAAAGTCAGCAAAGGCCAAAACAGGGGTACATGTGAGCATCCTCTTCAATTCTCTAAAACTTTGCTCACACTCATCAGTCCACATATCAGGTAAAAACATACCTGGTTTGGCCTTGCCTTTCTTTGCAGTTTTAAGAACATTTGCAACCAGCTGGTGGAGGGGGGCAGCTAATTGGGCAAAACCCTTCACAAAACGACGATAGTAACTACAGAAGCCAAGAAAAGACCTGACCTCTGTCACATCACGGGGTTGCCTCCAGTTTGCCACAGATGATGTTTTTTCTGGATCAGTTGCCACCCCTTCTCTGGACACACGATGCCCCAGGTACTGCACTTCTTGTTTAAAGAAATGGCATTTACTTAACTTTGCTTTTAATCCTCTCTTCTTCAGTCGGCTAAGGACCACCTCCAGTCTCTGCAAATGCTGTTCAATGGAAGAAGAAAAGACAATAACGTCATCAAGATACAAAAGGACAGAATGTAGGCTCTGATCGCCAAATATTCTTTCCATGAGCCGTTGGAAAGTCCCTGGTGCATTACACAGTCCAAATGGCATTCTCTCAAACTCGAACAGCCCAAAAGGTGTACAAAAGGCCGTCTTTGCTTTATCCTTTTCCGCCACTGGGACCTGGTTATAGCCGCTCGCCAGATCCAGGGTAGAAAACCACTGTGCTCCTGTCAGGGCATCTAGGGACTCTTCAATACGGGGGAGTGGGTAAGCATCCTTACGCGTTTTGGCGTTCAATTGTCGATAGTCCACACACATTCTTAATTCACCATTCTTTTTCTGTACCAAAACAATAGGTGACGCATAGGGACTACTGCTTTCTCGAATTACCTTACTGTCCAAGAGCTGCTTAATATGGTTTTTCACAGACTGCCACTGTGTAGGAGGTATTCTCCTGTACCTCTGACGTACGGGGACATTATCAGTAAGTGGTATTTCATGTTCAATCTCATCAGTACACCCTAGGTCCCCTTCATTTTTAGCAAAAACCTGATGGTACTTCTCCAATAACTCTTTTACACGCTTTTCCTCTGCAGATGTGAGTCCTGGCCATTGTAAGGTTGAAATAGTTTCTAATATAGGCACCTGGGACCCCATAACTGTGTGGGCATTAACTACAGTCACATGCGCAACCTCTTCTCCCTCCCCAACAAAGTCCAACTGCTGTCCTTCAATTTCCTCCACCTGATGCAGCTTACCCAAGACCTGTTTTGCATGAACTGTAGCCCCTGTGACACCTACATTCACTACTGGTACATAAGTCACACCATTTACCACTGTCACTAGAGATGGTGACAGCAACAAACCTGGGGCAAGATCTGAACCCCCTGGCTCCAGCAACATAGATCTGGCGGTGGTATAGGGAACCTTTGGGCAAGTGACCTTTACCAATTTTAGTGACCCTGCTGGTATAAAATCTCCTGCCCTTTCAAGCACACGGACCCGACCTTCGCTGGTTACTGGGCAGACCTCTAATCTATGGCAATGACGCAAAGCCTTTCCCCAGCCCGCCTTGGCCTGATCGGCATCTAATGAGCTAAACAAGACTTCCCCTTGTTGTGCAAATAACTCTCGATAGCATTCACCAATAACATTCATACCCAATAGTCCTGGTACCATCTCTTGTCGTGAAACACCAAGGGGGTCCTTTACCACTAAAACCCCCCGGCCTGGAATAGTTCGTCCTAACACCTGGACATCCAGTTCCAAGTAACCTATATAGGGTATGTCCAACCCATTAGCTGCCTTCAAGGCAAGCCACCCACATGATCTAAGTCTGGGGGCCATCAAATGTTTAAATGCCTCCTTAAAGAATGACTCTGTAATGGTGGTAACCATAGAACCGGTATCTAATAGACATTTCACTTCTACCCCACCCATCACCACCTCAACAACCGGACATTTCCCTATAAGAAGTGGAGAGGACTGAATGCTACTAATGGCATTATTAACGCTTGTTCTCCCCCCATATCCCATACCTGAAGGTCCAGCAGCAGCAGGGTGGGCATTTGGGTCAACAGATGGGCTAGTAGCTCGTGGTCTCTGCCCCTGGCGACATTGGCGAAGGACATGTCCAGGCTTACGGCGACGCAGGCAAATAGGCACACCTTCTGCAGTAAACTGATAATTGGAGTTAGGGGCACGGGGGGCAGGCTGATCCAACACAGATTGTATTTTAGCTAAACTTTGTAGAATGCTATCAATTTGCAACTGCTGTTTACGAAGTTGCTCTTGTAAAGCAGACAAGTCTAACCCCTTCCCAGTTCCCATTGAATTACAGGTCCCCTTAACATTGAAATCAGCTTCTTGATGATAAAGCCCTACTCGAGCCTGTCCAGAAGATCGTTCACCCTCTTCAGCCCATTTGATAGCCTCCTGTCGGAGTGCTAAAAAAGAGATTAATGGGTTTTGTCTCACAATACTTTTTAGCTCTCTACGCAATGCTACATCACGCACGTGTTCCACAAATTGGTCTCTAACCAAGGTGTCTGGGTCAGTTAGCTTATTTGGGTAGGAGCGCTGAATATCCCCAATTAAAGCCCACAATGAGTGAGAAAACTCTTTTAAGGACTCTCCCTCTTTTTGCTTTCTATCAAAAAACTGTTTCTGGAGACTAACAAAGGAAGAGGAGGAACCATACAATTCTTTTAAAATTTGTAAAATAACCTCAGGGTTTTCCCGATCTGTCAAAGAGCGAAATCTGATTTCTGCTTTTGCTTCCCCCTCCAAATGATCATAAAGGAAGAGGGCCTTCTCTCTGTTAGTAATACTCCTATCCCTAAGGCATGCTTCAACATTCTCGATCCAATCATAAACAGATAAATCAGTTTTGGATGAAGAGCCAGAATAATAAGGACACTTCCTCTCCCGATGAAAATAAACAAACCTTTCAGGTGTTGCTTGACTAGGGAAATTTAATGAGGCAATATTAGAGGCCTCAGATGGTCCACTAGTACTACTTGCAGCTGTATTGGCACCCCCTCCTTGATGAAACTGTGCATTAGTTACCCGTAGTCTTTGTACTTCCTCACGTAGAGCAAGAAGTTCCTCCTGTTCCCCTTCCAAACTCATGTTTACAATAAACCAAACCTACTACACAAATAAATAAATATATATAAAGAAAAAAAGAAACAACAAAAAACACAAATTATTGGCAGTCACTGGCCTCTGGGTCCCCGCATGGTATATCCGGGCAGTCGCTCCTCTTGTTATCCCGTACCAGCCACTGTTTCGATTTAACCAATCATACAACAACTAATGTCACATTAAAACCCTGCCGAACTACGCCAAAAATGTAGTGTAGTAAACATAGAACTGACTACGCCACCTCCTTATTTAAGGCAGGAGGAGCCTTTTCACAGATGGTGGGATTATAAACAACAACGCTAGTTTGGCAATAATCACAGTTTTATTCTCATTATAACATCGCAATATCAAAAAGGGTTAAAACCAGTTAAAATATGTCTGTAGTAAAATATCCATAAAATCTGGATATTAGCTCTCCTCTAGAATGCAAGAAGGGTCGGGCCTGCTCTCATGCACCACCTGCCACCTGTAAGAAACAGAAGAAGAAAACAGAAGAAACCCACAGCATACACCGCAAATAAGTAATCTTTAAATCACCGTTTCAGTGCCAACCATCTAATACACACCACACAGCAGTGCCACACACCACCCAGATCAGCCACACCAAGGGAGGTTAGGTGTAAATGCAGGCCCGGCCCTGTACAAAGCCACTAGCACTGTAACAGAAGAAAAGGAGAGCAATTCCACACAAAAAAAACAAATAACAAAAAGAACAATAATTTATATAACTCAATATTGAATCAAGATAAAATACAACCCACGAAAATGAAAACTTAAATACACAAGAAACAGTGGCTGGTCTGCCCCTTTAACAGAAAAAGATACATGTTAAATACAAGTCAATACAAAACCGCAATAAAAGAAAAACAAACAAAACATACTTTAGCGAAAGTACAACTGCAGCACAGTTATCCAATCTCAGCGCTCAATCCCCAAACATGATACAAAAGATGCTATAAACAGAGAGCACAGATGTTGACAAAGAAACTTGTATGTATTAATTGCATCAACTCATAACTGATCGGCTTTAATAAAACATACTGCATTTACCAGTCATTCAAGGTTCCAGCACAGCCGTCAGCCCATTGAAGGTACTACAGCAATAAATGTTTGACCCGCTTCCCAAACAGAGTGCAAAACTTCAAGTCAGCCTAAAAGAAGAAAGGGATAATTTAAGAATGAAATGGTGCAATCAAAGCGCGAGCATTCAACGCAAGCAAACCACATGTTTAATTCAACATACCTCTATGAAAGGGTAAAGAGGCTGCACGTCGAGCACAACTTCAACACCATACCAATCTAACCATCTGCTGCTGCAACTACTATTTATGCTTCCTTAGTCATATGATTAGACACCCGCACCTGAAACTCATTGCTGGACAGTCCCCTCCCACAATAATTTGTAGCATAAAACCATATTTTTAAGTTGATTACTCAAAAAAAAAAACCTCCATCAATCAGAGTTGTAGCCCTGGAATCAATGAACCTATTTCAATTCAAATCAACCTCTAACATATATTACATGCTAATGTAACTTATTTAACATGTATATTTATTGAACTAATAAGATATTATTTGTCACTGGCATTAGCACAGTCGATGTTAGTCAACAGTGTTTACCTTCATGTAGCCTATCTATTCTTCAGCACAATGGTAACCACAAAAACTTACAGAAACTCGTTTAAATGTCAAATATAACAGCATTAAGCACTAATAGGTCTTTCCCTTCACTAAAAACAAATATATTAATGCTTAATTTCAACATTTATTCTCCTTATCCAGTCCTATATGCAAAGCATGCTGGGAACTAGAAATCCACTGCCTCATTTCTGAAGTTATCAAGACAACCATGCATTTATTTAAGTTGTGGTAATAGGTCCCCTGAGTTGCTTTTTAGAGTGCAAGTCTTCTGACGTCTGATTGGTAACGTTAGTTCATACTTATTTTACATTATTTTATGTCAGGCTTTACAAAAGCGATTGTTTCGCCCGTCCCGTAGGTGGCAGTCATGTGTGTGAAGTTTCCGTGTCCCAGAGCACGAGAGACGGCGCTTGTCAAATGTTTTCTGAAGGTAAATTCACACTGCGGAGCTCCAGTTTTACACTGACACCAGACGAGGAAGTCAAACACTGTCCGCCACCGAGTTCCTCTTTCAAACAAGTGAGTATCCTTCAGTATGGACCATGTCACGTCGCAGTCGTTTCTGTTTATGGTTTAATGCTATATACAGTTTTTGTTTGTAGAGATAGTCTGCTGCGTGAGTTTATATATGAAGTCGGCTGTTGAGTGATGGAGCTGCAACATTTGTTTGACTTGCCATTCGCCGGATGTGATGAGAGGATGTTGTGTTCATAGTTTGTTTTGCCCAATATAATCACTCATTTTGTGTCCATAACTCACTTTTGTCTTATATCTTGTCCTTTTACTCGTCATTATGTTTTATTGCATAGAAACGGATACATATGAGCTGTCAGTTATGTGGTGCAGAGTCCTGCGACTTTTTTTTTTCTCACTGGTCCATTATACATACATTCATGCATCCACCACCAGCATGGCATTTGGGCTCTGTTTTCCCAGGCCTCTTGTGACTACTTTTAAGGTGGTGTTAAAATGCAGCTATCAACCTCTCCACACTCTGTTGATCATGCTGTGCTTACATGGCATGCTTGTTCATGGTGGTTAATGTGTGAGATTGGTACGGGATGTGCCAGTTGCATATCTGTGAAACTGAAGTGTCCTGAAAATGCTACCAGATACAGTTAATGGCCAAAGAAACACTCAAAGGGCTAGTTCATCCAAATCTGAGAATTGCTTCCTGTATGACTTTCTTTCTTCTGAGTGATATAGGATAGGATATTAAACATAATGCCAAAAATTGCTCTTTTTGTTTCTGGCCTGCTTTGCCAGATGTTTCTAGTTTGATCCTACCTCCAGCATGTTTAAGATTTTTTATTTTATTTCGTAGTATAATAGCATAACAAGCGTTCTTACTATAGACTGGTAATGGTTAACTTGCTAATTAATTATATACCATTTTGGACCAGTTAGGCAATTTAGCACTCTTCAAATTCTGCAATTGCAAGCTCATTTGCTTGTTTCTCAATTTTACTACATTATTAATAATTGTGCGTTCTTTAATAATTACAGTAAAGCATTCACTTTAATGTCTGCACATTCTTGCACTTAATTTGCATGAAGAACAAACTTAAACATTCATAACTTTAAATAAATAAGACATTTTTCGAAATGCCGTTTGATCTGCTGAAGTCTTTAACATTTTCAAAATTGCAAACCAAAACATTCATGTTAAAAAAATGAATAAATAAATAAACATTTTCTAAATGTTGAGAAATGCAGGTTGGTCTGCTGAAGTCTTTGACATTTGGCATATTATTGTCAACAAAAATGAACTTGCAAACCAAAACATTAGTGACTTTAAAGGGATAGTTCATCCAAAAATTATAAAGCAGATAGAGCAACCATTGACTACCATAGTATTTTTTCCCCCTACTATGGTAGTAAATGGTCGCTCTATCTGCTTGGTTACAAACATTCTTCAAAATATCTTCTTTTGTGTTCAGCAGAAAAAAGAAACTCATTCAGGTTTGGAACAACGTGAGGGTAAATGTTGACAGAATTTTCATGTTTGGGTGAACTATCCCTTTAAATAATAAATAAAGTAATACAAAATAAATACAAATTTTCTAAATATTGAAAAATTGAAAAGCCAAAATGCTAAACATTCATATTTTTACATCAATCAATCAATCAATCAATCTTTGATATAACTTTAACTTTAAATACCCCCTGCGCAGGCAAATAAGATTTGTATATTAGATGAATACATCATATAGTCACGTCACGTTCAGTCCGTTGGTATACAATTGCAAGATTGTTGCAGTGCTGCTGTTGTCCTCTATATCTTAATGATAAATCATTTATGACAGACATAACCTGTTAAATAGTGGCAATCTTCCCAGTCATAATAAAAGCAATTTACAGGATATGATCTCAAAGGTCATTGGCTCTCTCTGCAAGCATCTACTGGACTGTGAGATTCCTCATCATAGGATCGTGTTGGCATGTCCAAATGTTCTGGCCTCCGGTTTGTTTCCTATGACGTAAGATGGAAATTGGCACAGAGTTGCTCTGATTTGGAAACAACAGATGCCTAAAGGGACAGTTCACCTCAAAATGAAAATTCAGTCGGCATTTATTCGTCATGGTCATGGTCATGGTAATTGTGTTCCAAACCTGTTTGACTTTTTCTTCTGTGGAAATCAAACAGTTTTTGTCCATACAATGAAAGTCAATGGGGTTTGGACATAAGTTTGGGCTAGGGATGAAGCGGTTACCGGTTTGATGATAAACCAACCACAATAAAATTTCTGATGGTTAGTATTACCACTACTGCCAATTTTATTTGTTTGTTGGTTTTCATTGTAAAACTTTTCAGTTTGTGTATCAGTACTTTTTTAAAATTTCCAGCACATTTTAAAAAGTGTTAATTTTGGTCATTATAATCGAAAAATTACATTTTCATACCGTTTAATCTCTAGTTTGGCCCCCATTGACATTTATTGGATAATTTATTTATTTATTTTCTCTATATACATGTAGGTTTGGAATGACGAGAGTCAGTAAATGCCACCAAAATTCCAGACCACAGCTCCACACAGCAACATTAACTCAACCAATGACACATGTTTGGGGGTGGAGCTATCTGATTGTCTGACCAATAGCAGATAGAGGCATGTTCAGAAGTATTTTTTGCAATTCCAGAAATGACTTCACATTTAACAAGGCTGTACTGTAGAGACGTAAACATAATGAAATCTGTCCACTTAAGGATGAAAAATGTATAAACATACTAGACGTTTACATAGTATGTGGTATTCAACATGCACTTAAACACTTAATTATTTTGACATGTTTGCAAAACACAAAATCTAGATTGCACAGCCCAAGAAGGCAGGAATGTCAAATGCATTTGACATTATCCAAGGGTGTGGTCTGTGTCAAAAGATATTTTTGCAAGCATTTATTATATAGTTTCGGTTTCGGATCAACGGTGTGTACGTTAAAGGGATAGTTCACCCAAAAATGAAAATTGTTATCATTTACTCACCCTCAAGTTGTTCCAAACCTGTATGACTTTCTTTCTTCTGCTGAACTCAAAGGAATATATTAGGAAGAATGTTTGTAACCAAGCAGATAGTATTTTTCCCCCACTCTGGTAGTCAATGGCTGTCGAGATCTGCTTTCATTTTTGGGTGAACTATCCCTTTAAGGTGTTCAAAAATCTTTCAAAAGGCTTATATCTTATTATTATCTTGTAAGGATATTGGACTCTGGTTCCTTTGTTACTTTTAACTGTAAGTGATAGTAGCATTTATTTATGAGTTTGTTTATCTCTGTGTGTGTTTCGCCTGACCCTGGGTCACTGTAGACGACTTCGTCTCAACTTAATGTTCCCTGTCAACACGTCCACAGCGTGATGAGTTATCTTTGGAAGCCATAGACCTCAGCATTCGATCCAAGTTTCACCCCTCCCCCAGAGTCACCTCTGCCAGGGGCCTGTGGCTATTATTGGGTCCTTAGTCACACACAAAGTGTTTGCTATTTAAGTTTGTAGTATTCTCACAAACCGCAAAATATGTCAGAGGAACACATTGATTTAATCTGGATGGCTTGATTGGAGGTTATACATTGTGTAAACACTAGCCCAAGGATAGTTTGGATTGAACTAGAGTGCACTGTTTGTTTAGAGCGATATCTAGCATGGCATGTACCAGCATGGTATGGAAATATGATATGAAACAGCATATGCATGCAACAGTGCATTCTTTCCCTTGCAGTCAGCATACTGGAAAGCGTGGCATCGCTTTGGAAATTGTAGGCTGGAAAGTGTAACTGTAAGACTACTGTAGAATTTTTATTAGCATTATTAGTGGCACTTGCTAAGCCAAACATTACTCTTATTATTCCACATGCACTAGGGACAAGAACAATACCTAAAATCACACTAGCAAAACCTTAAATCACCCATAACACTCTAGAAACCACATAACAATGCATTGACTTTCTAGCATTCTGGTGGCACTCACTTTTGTCACATTAAAATTTAAAACATCTATGCCCCGTTTCACAGACAAGACATAAAGGGATAGTTCACCCAAAATGGAAGATTATCCCATAGTTTACAAGCCATCCTAGGTGTATATGACACCGCCTTCCGTAGGGCTGTAACGATTTGACCAAAAATAAAAACCTTGATTAATTGAAAATTTTACCTCGATTACAATTAATGAACGAATTTTTTTTTTGCCTTTCCATTTTTTGCCCTCTTAAGGTTTTTGAGTAAGTTCCTGATAAGGTTTTTACTGTAAATATTTTCTACTATTAAAAGGTGGAATTTTTTTTTTCTAATGAAAAATTGCATTTCTTTGTGATTCTAAAATACTTGAAGGCCTTCATTACATTTATTTGAATGCATTAATGAGAGAGTGATTGTGTGTGTGAATTACTCATACCGTCTCTATTCATTATGCAGCTGTGGTTTGTACTTACTTCAAAAGGTATTAAAATATATTAAAATATATGCCTAGGCTATAACGGTTGAGTTTCTTAGTTACTTTGGTGACTTTACTTTATTCACAGGACTGCGTTGACACTGCGTTTCTGCGCTGCTCTCTGCGCGCGATCTTCACGTGATGTGCGAGCTTCTGTCTGAGTGTTCATTTGTTACAATATATCAGGCATTAGTTCAACATAATACACATGGATTGTGTCTAATACAGATGTGTCATCTAAAATCGCTTTAATGTTCAAACTGGCAGCCTTAAAACACATAAGTTACTTACCAATGACAAAGCTTTGTGAGGACGCAGGTGAAAGTGGTCTGCCTTCAGGGCGCGCGCACGTTGTCAGAGACGCGACGCAACACGGCTCTGTGTGTCACAGAAAAAAGCTGAGGACTGAACGGTTAAGTTTTCCGTATTGTTATTTTTGAATAGTTAACAATCGCTTTAAATGTTCAAACTGGCAAGCTTAAACGCATTTACTTGACAAACTTTCTGAGGAAGAAACTGAAAGCGATCTGGCTTCGGGGCTTGCGCGTACCGTGTGTGTGTGTGTGTGGCATCGCGTAGGCTATAAGAATGGCAATTAACTTACCTGTATAACTGTGTAAAACATGCAGTTACTATAGTTATTCTGGGCATCTATAAACACAGATAACTGCTCCTGCATCTCTCTGTGTGCCTGCAAACTGCACTTGATGTGACTGACGGGGCGAAGTCACGTGACTAAAACCGAAATAACCGACATGGGAAAAATACGTTGGTTAAAGGTTCTGAATTTCGGTTTCGATTATTTTTCGATAAATCGTACTGCCCTAGCCTTCCGTATTTAATTTATGAAGAAAGTGTGCCTCTCACAGTTTGTAGTGATTACGCTACGTCTGACATATGTTACGCCATTTTTGTAAGTTGAATATGGAAGGCGGTCTGGCAGAAGCTAGATATTTTACTTTATAACGTGTTAAATATGGATATTTTGTTACACAAACCCATCGATTCGCTTCAGAAGGCCTTTATTAAACCCCCGGGGTCGTGTGGAGCACTTTTTTATAATGGATGGATGCACTTTTTTTGGGCTTCAAATTTTGGACTGCCATTCACTGCCATTATAAAGCTTGGATTAGCCAGGGCATTTTTTAATATATAATTCCGATTGTATTCGTTTGAAAGAAGAATGTCATATACACCTAGGATGGCTTGAGGGTGAGTAAATCATGGGGTAATTTTTATTTTTGGGTGAACTATCCCTTTAAGTGGGGCAGTTGTGGCCTAATGGTTAGAGAGTCGGCCTTGTAACCGGAAGAGTTCGGCAAGAATTGTCGGTGGGGGGAGTGAATAACCAGTGCTCTCCTCCACCCTCAATACCACGACTGAGGTGAGACGCTTGAACAAGGCACGAACCCCCAACTGCTCCCTGGGCGCCGCAGCAATATGGCTGCCCACTGCTCCGGGTGTGTGTTCACGGTGTGTGTGTGTTCACTACTGTGTGTGTGTGTGCACTTGGATGGGTTAAATGCAGAGCACAAATTCCAATTATGGGTCACCATACTTGGCCACACGTCACTTCACTTTCTCACTAAGTTTATAGTCTCAGAGACTCAGACTAAAATGAAAGTTTGAGTTGTCTTGACTGAAAGCTACTTGTTTTGTCTCAAGATGCACTACAGTAATGTTTTTTTCCCGAATGGCACGTTTATAAAAACTACTTAAATGTCCTAATTGAACCAAAGTTTAATCCTGGCTTAAGCTAAGCCTTGTTTGTGAAACTGGCCATTGTTTTACTACTCTTTTAAATGTTATTTTAGAAATGTGATAACACTTGTGGTAATACTTTAGAATAAGGCTACATATGTTAACATAATGCAATAGTTAACATGAAATAAAAGAAAATAATTGTTTTTTTTGCATTATATTAATTAAAAAATTAATTTCTGAATATATCAAGTTGAATTAAATGTATAATTAACATTTGTTGAATGTATTATAAATGAATATGAACAATGCACTAACCTAGACTAATGATTGCTGTGAAAGTATTGAATTTATTTGGCTGCATTTACTTGATCAAAAATACAGTACAAACAGTACTGTTTTGGAATAATTGACAACGGGCCATTGAAGAACCAAGAAAAAAATAGTACACCTACGGCCACAACAGCTTATAGAAAGTTCAAAAGAACAGCATTTATTTGAAAAATATATTTTATAACATTATAACTGTATTGTATAAAACTTGCTGACTCAATTTTTTGAACAGTTGTGCATAAATATATTAACTTATATTGTGTGGGATCTTACTTTATTGCAGGTAAGAACAGGAAGAGATTTCGTGAGAGAAATCAATCTACATAAATTCAAAATATTCCTGGTTTTAGAAAGGATGACACCAAATCTGTAAGGATTAAACACACCATCGTTTGCTAAGTCAACCTGAGCATTGAAGTCACTTCTGGAGCCTCACCCAACTGAATTACGCACCTCATCTATCTAATGTTTCCACCACTGAGCTTCAGCACAAGATGGTGTGCTGGGAATTTGACTGTTTGACAGAGACTCGACAGAAATGTCGCAGTCAAGCGGACAGGGGATGTACAACAGCGGGCTCCCCCGGTTCCTGGTTGGAAATGAGGGTGGTGAAAGCAGACAACTGGACGACAAAGACATGAGGAACATCTCAGGTTCTTACGGGGAGGATGAGGAGGAGGACCAGGTACGGAATTGCTCAGGGATCCATGAAATTCCTTTTAATGGATATAAGCATTGTTGAAAATGTCATAAGTGATGATCATGTGATGTCTGCTTCTATTAGTCAGAGCGTCAGATTGTGGTGGGGATCTGCTCCATGATGAAGAAATCAAAATCCAAACCGATGACTGAGATTATGGAGAGGCTCTGTAAATTTGAGTACATCACTGTGGTCATTTTTCCAGAGGAGGTTATACTCCATGAACCGGTGGAGAAGTGGCCGTTGTGTGACTGCCTCATTTCCTTCCATTCCAAAGGTATCTGACATCACACACAGTTTTACATGCAGTTCCACTAGGCTTGCAGTCTTGATATTGTCTCAGTATTATTAATGCTGCTTTCAAAACATGTCACAATGATTGTGTTTATAAGATGAGTGCATCATGAAGTCACTTTTACCGTTTGGAAACTCTTTGAGCTCTGGCTTTTAGAGTTGGTTTGTGTGTCAATTTGTCAAATGATGGAAGTGAAATTATGGCACAACCGTTAACTGCATAATTTAGTTTGAAAAGTTTGGGGTCAGCTAGATTTTTTTTTCCCTCTTTTTTTTAAATTAATACATTTATTATGCAAGGATGCATTACATTGATTGACACAATGTAAACACATTTTAAAGGGGAAAAAAAAGATTTCTGTTTCAAATAAACTGTTGTTCAGCCAACAAAAATCCTGCAAAAATGTCTATACTTTTCCACAAAGTTTTTAAAATTTATAATAATAATTAAGCTGTCTGTCTCTGTCTGTCTAAAAGTCTTGCTTTCAAAACTACTAAACTAAAACGTAAAACTATGTCAAACTTAAAGCTGTTAAAACTACTTCAAACTTTCTGGCTAGGCTTTCACACGCCTACAAACTTTTTAATAAATTTTTAAATTGTAATAATGTTCCACAATAATACTGTTTTCACTGCAATTTGATAAAAAAATGCAACCTTAGTGAGCAAACATAATAAGAGACAAAAACATCTTACTGCCCCAAGCTTTTAGCGTTCAATAATGTGAATGAATACATTTTTATTTCTCATCTTGAAGGATTTCCCCTTGATAAAGCAGTGGGTTATGCCAAACTAAGAAACCCCGTCCTTATCAACGACCTCAACATGCAGTATTACATTCAAGACAGGTGTGGTAAATCTTCTTCTAAAATTATCTTGACAAGCAAACCCTGTTTGGAGAGTTGATTAAGACATAACTCTATGCTCATGGCTTTAGGAGGGAAGTTTACAGGATTCTACAGGAAGAGGGCATTGACCTTCCACGCTATGCAGTGTTGAACAGGGACCCCGACAGACCAGAGGGTAAAGGTTATTTACTTTGGTCATAGTTTTGAAGAAATGTATGTGTGTGACGCTGCATGTTTTATAGTGAAGCGCAGCACTGTTAATTTAAAAACAAGCAGCTCTTGATTTAGTGAAAATGAACACTTTATTTTTAACGTTTAATGCTGCGTTCACATCAAAAGCGAATAGAGCGTCAGGAGCGAGTGATTTCAATGTTAAGTAAATAGAAAGGCACATTGACGCGTGTCTGGAGGTCCTGCGGCGCGATAGACACCCTTCGCGTGGCGCGATGGACGCGATTCCGCCTCATTCACGCATCCTGTTCGCGCGAATGATGCGAATTGGGCGTGAATTGAGCATCTTGCGCGAGTGGTGCTTTTTGTGCATTCACGTGTTTGAAGCGAATTCGTGTCTGACGCCTGAGTTGAAAAATTTTAACTTTGCCGTCAATTTGCGCCGTGTTAACCAATCAGGAGCCTGATTGCTGCTATGACGTAATGAGAAACCCTGCATAATTTAAAAATACTACTATTGTGTCACAAAATGAGGTTTTAAGACTTTTTCAGGTGAGAATGTAGTTGTTTAAAGTTCAAATCTGTGGTTTATTTATAACGAGAGCACCTATTTTAAAAAAAAATATTCTTGTGTTTTTGGAGTTGTGAGATCCAGGCGATCACCGGGCATTCAGCGCTCATTAACCCCGCCGAATACAGCCTTTCCTCGGCTAGTTCTTCTGACGTTTGCCGCAGGATCCTGGAGTGGTTCGTCTTGTGTGGATCCAACGGGCGATCTTTGGTGTCATGAATCTATCATTTGTTGTCTGCCTAATCGTTTTGACTGAGGGCAAAGAGAAGTTTCATAACTTTATTTTTTAAGGATATTTAAAAATACATGCAGTGAGGATAATGTAGGAGTTGCCTGGACCACATTTGTGTGGCTATTAATGCTTAATGTATATTTTTTAATGAAAATGAAAAGAGGCAGAGTGGTGTTTTATGACATATTTCTCCTGGAGCGCATTGAACGCACGTCTATTTCGCTTCAAACGCTCAATTTATACACGCGTCCAATTCGCTGTGTACGCGCGAATGGATTCAAAATGTTCAAGCGTCCAACTAGACGTGGTAGATGCGATTTTGATGCTCTATTCGCGTTTGGTGTGAACGCAGCATAAGTGCCATAAATATTTATATTGTACATTTTAAATTATTATAGTTTTTGAATATAAAATAAAATATTTTTTGTGAATATCCGAATTGTGCACAACAAACCTGGAACTTTAAAAAAAGAAGACTTTTTTTGAAATCGCAATTGCCATTTTTATCAGAAAAATGGTGTTTAGATTTACCCCCACAAATTCTGCAGCTCTAATATATCCACCGTCATGTTGTTCAAAACCTGCATGCTGTCTTTGTCTTGTAAGTTCCTCATAGTGTATACATAAATACTCTTTGTATTGCGAAAGATTGTGACATTTTGACTTTGCGACATCAGAGTGTAACCTTGTGGAGGGCGAGGACCATGTGGAAGTGAACGGGGAAGTGTTTCATAAACCTTTTGTGGAGAAGCCCGTCTCCGCCGAGGACCACAATGTCTACATCTATTACCCAACCTCGGCCGGTGGGGGCAGCCAGCGTCTCTTTAGAAAGGTACGAAACTGCTAACTTTTGATAACTTTAGATTTGTTTGGTCTGGAGCTCATACTGTCTCCTGTAGATTGGCAGTCGGAGCAGTGTGTATTCTCCTGAAAGTACTGTTCGTAAGACTGGATCTTACATCTACGAGGAGTTCATGCCCACAGATGGCACAGATGTTAAGGTATCTATGTATCTTTTGTCTAAACACAAATTTGGTGGTCGGATAGTTTGTTAATTCTTGATGGATGTTGTAGGTTTACACAGTAGGGCCTGATTATGCTCACGCTGAGGCCCGTAAGTCTCCTGCTCTGGATGGGAAAGTAGAGAGGGACAGTGAGGGGAAGGAGATCCGCTATCCTGTGATGCTAACCGCAATGGAGAAGCTTGTGGCCAGAAAAGTGTGTCTTGCTTTTAAGGTAAGCCTCACAAAAGAAAAACAGTGTTTTGTCAAGTAGCTAAAGGTTAAGAATAATAAAGAATGAGTTTTTTGTCTCATAACCTCTTTCCAACCCAGCAAACAGTGTGTGGTTTTGACCTACTTCGAGCAAATGGCCACTCTTTTGTTTGTGACGTTAATGGCTTCAGCTTTGTAAAGAACTCCATGAAGTACTATGATGATTGTGCCAAAGTTTTGGGGTAGGTGAAGCCCTGTTGCTGTTTTCTTGTCTGTGGTAACATAAAAATCTCCTTGTCATGCAATCTTTACATTTCCCAATTATATAACCGCACAATATCAAACACTTTTGCCTTTTCTTTGAAAGTCAACACATGATCATCAAACAAACAAACAAACACTCTGTTTCAGTTCTTTTCTGAACTAATCTTTGAATTTAAAAGGCATCCATGCATCCTTAAAACAGTCTAAACATGTTTGCTGGTCTCCAAGCATGGTATGGCTGGTCTGTTGACTGGATTTGGAGTGGTTTTGGGCACTTTTCAGCTGACAACTAAACCAGCTAAATACTTGGCGGCTAGGGGCCTTATTTTAACGATCTGAGCGCATGGTCTGAAGTGCATGGAGCAGGTGCACTTAGGGCATGTCCGAATCCACTTTTGCTAGTTTAACGACTGAAAAAAGGGTCTGTGCGCCATGCGCATGGTCTAAAAGGGTTGGACCTAGTCTCTTGATGAGTCATGGGTGTGTTTTGGGCGTAACCATGCAATAAACCAACCAGAGTCTCATCTACCATTCCATTTAAAAGCAAGTTGCGCTCGTGCCATAGCGGATTCGCTGTTTACATCGCAGAATGCCAGCGGAAAGACTGAATGTTTCTCCTTAGGGGAATCCTTTTATTTTTAATATTTAAAAATGTTTGTGTGCTGCTGCGTATCCCTGTGTGTGTGTAATAAGTTAGGCTGGGTATTGATTCACAAGCTCTCAAAAAGATTCGATTTTCGATTTCGATTCTCAATTCAACTCAATGAATATAGATTTAATACAAATACTATAGGTATTTATAAAAAGAACAGTGAAGT
This sequence comes from Gobio gobio, assembly GCF_949357685.1. Lineage (NCBI taxonomy): Eukaryota > Metazoa > Chordata > Actinopteri > Cypriniformes > Gobionidae > Gobio > Gobio gobio. The sequence continues at coordinate 19,064,168 of NC_137121.1, forward strand.
AATTAAAAAGAGTCACAAAACTGTATATTAAACTCTTTTTATTTTAGGTATAAGTACATTAAAATAGAACCCATCTCTATATTTCAAATGCATACAATTATGTTAAATACAATACAATTTCGATGCAACTTTATTCTAAAAAATTTATCTGAGAAGTATTTTATACAATTTAGTTTTTATGGATATTTTGATATATCTATTCTAAAACATAAAAAGGATATTGGATGATTTTTTTTAAGCAATTTTCAGTACACGACAAGCTTCGTCTGGGTGAGGTCTCATCAAATGGTTCTGCAGATTTGTAGTATTACTACAGCATTTTACTTCAGCATTACAAACAGCAACAACGCACCGGAAGCCATGAATGAATGAATGAATGAATGAATAACAGACGCGCCTCTCGCTCCTTTATAACATCGCGCAAGGCAAATGGGTGACATCTGTTGGAGAAGACTAGAAATTAGATTTACGTTACGAGTGTACGCGCACTGTGCACCTGCCTATGGGCGCATATTACTAATGTGCCCTTTAAATAACAAAAAATACTGCGCTACTGACTTTAGACTAGGTTTTTGTTGGTCAGTGGCATGGTCGTTTTCAGTTGCGTCAAAATAGCAACGTGCCAACAATGCGCCTGAACACACCTCATTTTCAGATCAGCATGCCCATGGGCAAATACATGGGCATGAGTACATTTGCTATATAAAGGGGTACTTCAGCGCTGGGAAGATGAATGTGTATTTAAACTGGGTCATTTATGTTGTAGAAATGTTGAATTTGGTGCCTTCTAGACTGAGAAAAGACAGAAAATTTATTTTTGTCTCATGTGGATGAAAGACAACAACTCCCAGAATGCACTTGCTTCGCTGCCCTACGAGGCCACTCCGTACACCGTCATTTTGATCTTCATAGTAATACAATAATTTCGTTCAGTTAGAGAATAGACACTACAATTAAAAACTGAACGTGTCTTTTCAATAAAGTGTGAGTGAGCCGAACGAAAGTCACGGCACAGACGCAGCAGTGTCAGATTTCAGTCATCACGAAGAGCTGAGCAGAGCTGAGGTAACGTTAAGCGCCAGTCTGGCACGTTTTCAGATCGCATATGGAAGCTAAACTATCACAGGAATTCATTGAAAAGTTGAAACACTCACTTTGCTCTGCATCGCTCCGTTATGAATGTCCGTGCGGCCGTCCGTGTCTTACATTCTGTGCGTGAGATCTCTCCCCTGTGGGCGGGTTGATAACATGCGGAACAGCTCCATCTAGTGGCTGTAGTCTTTAGCCTCTGGCCAAAAAATCCTCCAATGACGCAAAATGACAATATTTGCGTCATCTGAGGATTTTTTCCAGAAATAAAATGCATAATTCTCTCATCTCAGGGGCATATGAGGGGGGAAAGTACCATCATTTGAATATACTACCGGGTTTCTACTGATACAAAGCTTAATGCTAAATCACTGAAGTGACCCTTTAAACAATGCACTGGATGTGAAAATGATAACTGTGGGCTGAAACTATCTATTTTTCAGCTTAATTTAGTTCAATGTTGATTCAGTTTACTTCAATAACAATGTGAATGTTGCAAAATTCAATATTTATGTAGCAAACTCTGTCAGCAGCTCAAATCAGTGTTGATTCAGTCTAGTTCAATAATAGTGATGAAATGAGCTTAATTCATCTATAAGCAGCTCTAAAGAAGGGAATAGTGTCGTTGTTCTGCTGAGATGTACTCATTCTTATCTTATAAGATAATTTCTGGTTATTTTAGCTCATATTTGACGCATTTCCCTCAGGAACATGGTGATGCGAGAGCTGGCTCCTCAGTTCCACATTCCCTGGTCCATCCCCATGGAAGCAGAGGACATCCCTATTGTCCCGACTACCTCAGGAACCATGTGAGTTACCACTCTTATTCTAAGGATATATTTCTCTTTCCCATAGCTTTTTATTGTGGAGTCTGGATTATTAAAACCAATTAGGTAAACTCATACGCTTAATGTGAGTGTAGATGTTTTTGAAACGGGACTTGTCATCTCTTGTCTGAAGGATGGAGCTTCGTTGTGTTATTGCTGTAATTCGTCATGGTGACCGTACGCCCAAGCAGAAGATGAAGATGGAGGTCAGGAATGCCCTGTAAGTGACAGATTCTAATAGGCTGCTTTCACACTACAAGTAAATACAGTTGACACTCTTGTTCTGAGTGCCTAAAGGCCTGTTCACACCATGAACTATAATTATAACTATATTAGCATCCACCCCCAATAACGTTCTGTTTATTATAATATTTTTTCAATTTTCTTTTGTGGTGTGCCGCTTTAAATACTCATGGTCTTTAAATCATGATGGATTCTGATTGGCTGTCGATGTTTTTAATCATACAAAAAAATACCTTTATTGTTATCATTATAGTTATCGTCCTTGGTGTGAATGGGCCAAAGATATATCTATGATTTGAAGTATTTTATTTCTGGTTATGACCGATTCCACTTCTTTTTAGGTTTTTTGATTTGTTTGAGAAATACGGTGGCTATAAGACCGGAAAACTCAAGCTGAAGAAACCAAAACAGCTCCAGGTGGGTCTGTTTTGAAACAAGTGATCTACACAAGTGCTACAAAAAATTGACTCTGTGTTTGTGCCTGCAGCCTAAAGATTTATTTTGTATAAGGCCTGGAATTTGCAGCACAGGGTGGAAGGTCAAACAGGATTGAGCTGTCTTTTTTTAAGAGATGTAGTGTTATGTCTGGAATGCTGCAGCCATGAGACTCATCGTGTGTCATGCACATGTGCATCTGCTGTTAGGTTTTGTGTGAACATTTACCATGCGGTCAGTTGATTTAGGTCTAGGCCTATATGATTTTATCATAACACTTGTACAACTGTTTGCCAAAATATTTCCCCTGTACTTAGTCAATTACGCTGGCTTCCCATACAGGGGGTAGGGTTGGGCCGATAGACCATGTTGTTGTTGTTATTATTATCTATGACAATTTTCAGCTGTGATTGTACATCATTATTAAAACTTGAACACTTTATTTGATGTTTTACAGGAAGTGCTGGATATTGCTCGTCAGCTGTTGGCAGAACTGGTCCTACATAATGATTGTGAAATTGAGGAGAAGAAATCCAAACTAGAACAGCTGAAGACGGTTTTGGAGATGTGAGTAAACTGTTCAAAAGTATGATACCGTTATACACAACCCTCCGTTTCCAACTTTGCGAGTTTATAGAAAGCTACTGTACACACACACACCATCATCTCATCTCAATCCATTTCTAAAACATGTTGGATTCCTTTTGTCTTCCGTTTACTTCTCTGAAGATTCCCACTTTTCTTGCACAAGGTCTGGGCAAAAATGTAATCATTTCCAAACATACAGGTATATTGAATGCTTGATTAGCTTCATTATAGAAATTAGTCATAAATAGGCACACACAGAATCTGCACAAATGTTTTCATATTTTATACACATGGCTTTATCAGTTTAGCTAAAATAGAAAAGAATGAAAGGAAGAAAAGATTACTTTTGAATTTAAAATGTAAAAAAATTAAGAAAAGTGTTTTATTTATATATATATATATATATATATATATATTAACACTTTTCTTAATTTTTTTACAGATAGATAGTAGGGCCTGGTAATGAGTGTGACATACATTAAGTCATTAAGACATACATTTTTATATTAATGGTTGCTAACCTCAATGCATTCAATTGTAACTAGGGATGCACTGATATTTCAATTTTGCTTGATACAGAGAAGCAGATAATTACATATTTGCATGCTATGGCCAATAACCGATAAATGGCAAATATTAAAATTCTGTACTGTTTTGCCTAAATATGTTAAAAATAAAAGTTTATCACCACATTAAAATGTACAATGTGAATGGATATTTGGTTTGAGGGTTGTTATTAAATTATTTGTGTCTATAATCGTTCATCTAAAGGTCTAAAATCCAATATCAACCACTAATGATAAATAAAAAAATCTCACATTTTCGCTGGTAAACGATATAGTACGTATATGTTGTGCAATCCCTAGTTGTAGCCTTGAGATTTAGATGAAAGATTTGCTTTGCAGAGATTCTTTGAATAGAATATGATTACATGCAAACCTAGCCAGACTTGTTTTCACTGTTAAACGTACATTGCTAATCTGTCTTCTAGTCTTGAGCGTCATGGGTGCCTATGTCAGGGAAAAACATTTGATATTTCATGAACAGCTGACTGTAGTGTGACCTTGACTTATGTGCTTCCTTAGTTGTCCTCATATGGATGAGTTTCTTAACCTCATTCCTTTTCTCTCTTCTCCTCTCTGTGTCCCTCTTTGTGTCCTGGCCGGTCTCTCCAAAGGGAATCCAGTCTGAATGATAATCAGTGCGCACCCTCATATCCCCTGTCTCTTTAGAAAGCAGGCAAAGTGGATCCTAACCCTAATTAACCTGAGATCTTGTCCAAATTACTGACACTTTAATGAGGGCTCCAAAAATTGACCGTACCCTGGAGATGAATCTCTTTTGCAATTCTGTGTGGCATCTGCATGTCATTTTGAAAGTGTTTCTAATCCCTCATGATCCATCACTTCCTCCTTACTCCTCTCACTGAACTCAAATGAGGCACCTAATCAACACATTATCGGTTGTTCAGGGTCATAGATTAACTAGAAAACAGGTGCTTTGCTTTGGGATGATGAAATGTTCACTCCAGAGTTGGCAAATTCACTCCAGAGTTGGTTTCTGGGCATTGAGATTAAAAAAAAAAAAAAAACAGGTTTAGACCAAGTTGTTTCATATTCAATAATTCTTTTTGATGTTTTAACTGTTAAATGTCAGAATTTTTGCCTATTATTTACAGTGGTTTTAAACAATATAAAATAAAATATGCAATAATGGCAATTCACTTACTAGATACCAATAAATTAAAAATATTGTCTGACAACTGGTATGGTACTGATTTATTGTGCATCCCTTGTCTGAACCTGTAAACTTCAAGGTGTGACTGAAAAGAAGTTGTTCTTTTGCCTCCTTTTCTGAATATTTGTTGTTGCCTAAATATTTATCACTACTGTTTAAAAGTTTAGGGTCTTAGTTTTAGATTTTCGTAATATTTTTTTCTGTAGAAAGACAAACATAAATAGTGATAAAAGCCAAAATGTTAAGCGACACAGATGTATATTTACTGAGTAATCCACTATTTTGTAGGGGTAGACAATTTTCACCTGAGATTTGTAGCCAATTTACAGGGGTGTAAAAATGACTTTAAAAGATGGCCGCATAATTATTTTATTTTTACAGAGATTGGTAGGTCTATTAGTAAAATCTATTTACTTTAGCAATCGTTGTTGCATTATATGGCAACTATGACCATTCAAAAATGGAAAAAGCTTGTATTCTTTTGCCTCAAGTGTTGATTAAAAAACACAAGATACATTTCTAGTTTCAACATTATTTGTTCTTCAGATGTTCATCTTTAAAAGAAAAAAGTATCAGCTGTATGCAAGGTGACCCACATTTGGTTTTTGGCCACTGAAAATGTGTACAATTTACTCATGGAGCCAAATTAAGATCTCCATATCTCTGGTATTGAACCATCGAGGGCCTTTATGAAAATGCCAAAAAGAATGTTTGTTAAGAACCAGAATCTAAAAGGATATTAAGATATCATTAATACTACATGAGTTACAGGCATTAAAAATTGAGGTGCTTTTTCCCGTTTTTGAACGGTCATCGTTGCCATATAATGCCGTATAGTTTCTGAAATTTTGTTGATTTGACACGGAATAACCCTTATGCTCACCAAGGCTGCATTTATTACAATAAAAACAGTAATATTGTGAAATATTTGTATCATTTAACAGTTTGAATATATTTGAAAATGTAATTTATTCCTGTGATGCAAAGCTGAATTTTCAGCATCATTACTCCAGTCTTTAGTCACATGATCCTTCAGAAATCATCTAATATGCTGATTTGCTGCTTAAAATTTTCTTATTACATTTCTTATTGTCAATGTTGAAAACAGTTCTGCTGTTTATTATTATTATTTATTATTTTAGTGGAAACCGTGATATATATTTAATAAACAGCATTTATGTGAAATAGAAATATTTTGCAACATTATTATTATCTGTACAGTAACCTTTGATCATTTTAATGTATTCTTAAAAGTACACTATATAAACTAATATAAAAGTATTTCTTTCTTATAGACCCCAAACTTTGAACAGTAGTGCATATTTATCTTGATGCATATTAATGCTTTATATAAAAGCAATTTTATTTTAAAAAAGTCATTAAATTGTAGAGACCAACCATACAGAATTTTCCACTCTGCTGTATCGTGTAACTTTAAAAACGTGGCACTGTTGCAGAAGTCACATTTTATTCCTCCCAAAGCCTGTCATTCCTGTAGCGACAGCCCTGGTATGGCACAGATTAACCCCTGCCAGCTTGGGAAGGTCACTCAGATACATGTTTCCAGAAACATGGAGGCCACAGAAGCACCTGCTAGCGGTTTGAGCCCAGTGCTATGTCTGATGTGTGCTGTCTGTGTTGCTCAGTGAGAGAATGCTTATCAAGAGGGGCTGGTATGTTTATGTCCCCCGCCCCATGTATTGTCTTTCAGGTATGGCCATTTCTCTGGGATCAACAGGAAGGTGCAGCTGACTTACCTGCCAAATGGACAGCCCAAAGCATCCAGTGAGGAGGAAGGTGTGTGTGTTTAAAACATGCATTTAAATATGTTACATTGCTGTTGTATAACTTTTGACCTCTATGTACCTATGGCAGACTATCAGAAGGAGGGGCCATCCCTACTGCTGGTGCTGAAGTGGGGTGGAGAGCTGACCCCAGCAGGTAGAGTTCAGGCTGAGGAGCTGGGACGAGCCTTCCGCTGCATGTACCCTGGAGGACAAGGTATAACGCTATGTCTGCATCAGCCAGAAAGCTTTACTAATAAACAGGACACACATACAATAGACCCAAATACTATTTTGAAAATGAAGTCATCATCTAGTCATCAGTATATCTAATACAATGACATCCAGACATATTTTAGGTTGACTTAAGTGTCTGTATACTATTCTGTCAGAACCACTGCCGTTAAATATGATTAACAATTAGCATACAGTTTGGATTGGCGTATGATAGAGGTCGACCGATTGTAGATTTTACTGATACCGATAACTAGGTTGGACCGCACTTACCGATAAATCGACCGATAGTTTTTTAAATGGATACTGGACGCAGTGCTGAACTTTATAACAATACATGAAAAAAAAACAGTACTGATCCATGAAAATGTGCTAAATTAAAAACATAAATATGAATATTAAAATAATAAGTTCTAACAGAACAAATTCTTCAGAAAATAATTTAAACATTAAAATATTATAGGTCAAATTTGTTTCTGTACCTTTAACCTAGAAACATGCGCACATTTCTTTGGTAACACTAAGCAAGTCCCTATGCAACAAGGATTTGTTAGCTTACATGAACTATATGCAATATGTAATATACATTGAATATTGTATGTATTAATATGAGCAATACAATTGTACCTTGATCATTCATGTTAGTTCATAGTGCATTAAGCAAGGTTAACAGATAAAAATAAAAAATCAAACTCAATTTATTTTGAAATTAACATACTAATGATGAACAATACTTCCACAGCATTTAGTTAATGTTACAAATGTTACCATTTCATATCCAAACAGTCTGCTTTTTTAGAAAGAGATTATCTAATAATAAAAAAACGACTGCACTTCTGCTTTGTTTATGTTTCTGTCGGCAGCATGGTGATACAGTTTGCTTTCTCACATCACTAATTTTATATATGCAACATTTGGGTCGGACTTGCGTGTGTTTTTATCACATTGTTTTAGCTGCTTGATGTACTGATAATGTTAGCGTCCTCTCAGTCTCTCAAACACACACACTGCTGTTCTTTACCTGTTAATTCAGCATCTACTCAAGAAATTCATTACTTTATAACGATTTGGCAACAAGTACTGTTGTGTTCTGTATTCATACCGTTTCGCTGTCATGTTTTAAACACGCATATGATGTGCCAGCGCTCTCCGTGCAGCGAGCATGAAGTCTCATGTGTGAATGTAAACACAAGGCTTCAGTGATAGTTTTTATTTGGCCTCTAGAGGCCGCTCTCGTGTAGGGATGGGTCGCGATTTTCGAATATTCGATTAGTTATTTAATTATAGAATATCGAATAGTATGTGCGATTATCGTCCAAAAAAAATCCCCATGTTGTCGGTGCTGATGTGGTGCTGACGCGTTCATGTAACCAGAGGCGCTGCCAATAACGCTCCTAAAAGCTGCCAGTCAGCTCTCAGGGTGTGTTATACTGGACACGTTTGCTGCGGTCCGAGTCTGATTGTTCCCTCTGCCTCCGCAGTGTTGGTCTGGTTTCACACTCAACTTGAACCCTGGTGCGTTTGCGTTCATCTTACGTCATCACAAACGTGCACGGGCGTGATAGAAAACAGAACGCGGGTCAATATGGGCTTTTTAAAATTAATTTGGTGCTATTATGTGCAGCTGAGTAAACGACACTTGGGTTAACCGTATGTGTGTCGCTTGAAGGCGGCTTTGCTGCTTGCAAACAGACTCTTTTGAGGAGACGGTGAATTGCCATTCATTTGCTGCCCTGATTGCACTCTATGCGCGAATACACTGCAGGCTCGCTCTCGCGATCGTATATCTCAGCTAAATCATCAACACTATCATCTCTTACGTGTATGTTATTGAACTAATGATATTGTAATCGGCTAAAACGCATGTGCTGGTTGAATGTGAATCGTGAATCGTGGATCGTGGCACAGCTCCGAGAGCAACCGAACTCCGGTTGTGTGTTCTCGGGTTCGGTACCTCAGTGCACACCAAGCTCTGTAGGTAAGCTTTCACATTAGCAATTTTTCATGCTAACCGTGCCCCATTCCGAACTAAAATGCCAGAGTTAAAACGCCCTGAGACAACAGAAGAATAACACATCGTCTCACGCGCACGCTGTAGACTTGTGGCATATATCGGTTGCGGTAACTTGGGGCGATGTCACATTACAGTCATATGTTTCAGCATGTTACAATAAATATATGGCTTGAGTTGATATAGCCTATTCCCTAATGAATTAAACAGTTTGTTATCCTACAGATTGAGAGCGTGAATGGTCTCTCTCCCCCTCTCTGTTTATACACGTGTAGCCTTTACATGCGTGCATGAGGGGGAGGAGTTGCGATTTTCGAATAAAAATCGAATAATTCCCAGCGATCGTCGAATATAATTTTTGCTTGAAATGCCCATCCCTACTCTCGTGCTATATAAATGCCTAACAGACCCTTCTCAGAGCTCTCGTACTGTGTAATGACAGCGCACCCGTCTCAGCCGCTCCAGCAACGGACGCAACCGGAAAAACTATTGGTGTGGATTTTTGCCGATAACCGATTGCTCCACCAATCAACTATCGGTGCCGATTAATCGGCAAAACCGATGAATCGGTCGACCTCTAGCGTATGGTTCTGTTCTGGGCAAGAACTCTCCACCCATCAATGCAGCCTAGCATGGATAAGAGCAGGGAGCGGAGCAATAACCCCCCTTAGGGTAAAGAGAACAGAACCAACATAAATATATTACAGATATCGTTAACATTCTTAATGACAATAAATGAATGTAGCAACATACATCAAGATAAATGACAGTCTGATTCGAAGAGAAATATCAGAAGACCAATTAGCTCCTGAGCAACATAATAAAGCTGCTGACAATACTGAATGAAGCCTAATATTTGGATGCTGTGATAGGTGTTGTATTTTTGTTAAGATTTTCAGCCTTAATCCAGCCCAATTTGTTTGCTGGAGCAGTTGTTTTGGAAGCTCTGTGCTCCTTTTGCATGATATCATGATAAATTGGATAACGTGACAAGGTATTGTGTCAGACTTTGTGCCTGTTTTTAGGTAGTGGGGCAATGATGCAGTTTTGCAAAGATTGTTGCTTTGGGCAGGAAACCTGTTTCACCTGTTTGTTCAATGGGCTTGGCGTACAAAAGCATGTACGGGCAGGACTTGAGGAGGAATGAATACTTTCTTTCCCTCAAGTAATACCTTTAACTTTTAGTGCACCAACACAAAATTCCTCTTAGTCATGCTGAGGATTCTTTCCTGTGAAGTTCAGTTACTTCCCTTGGACCTCAAATTCGAGTCCATATTTTCACACTGCACCTAATTGGATGCAACTCATTAAATGTGAGAATTCACAGACTTGCAAAGTCAAACCATTTTTTCTAATTTCACTGAGGCTACTTTCAGACTGCAGGTAAATGTGCTCATGTGTGACTCGGATCTATTTTTGTCATGACAGTGTGAACAGCACAAACCACATGGAATCTGATCTTTTCAATTCCGATTCTGATGTGAACAGCTATACCAAAAATCAGATCTGACCAATAAATTGGAATTGAGCATTAGACTCGCAGTGTGAACGTAGCCTGAGCTGTTTCTTGCACTACTGGTTAATGTGCTGTTCTTTACCTTCAATTGATAACTAGACAGCTGCAGGTCCCTTGGCTGTGAGTCCCCTATTGACTGTGGTAAGAAGAGCTTTTGGATTTGTGTGTGGTTTTGATATTGAGTTAATGCATTGTTTGCCCCATTCATCATTTTAATTAATTGACATCCATCTCATTAAACTAATCCAATCAGAGGGACAGCACAGGAACGTTCCATGCTTTGCTTTTGCCACTGATTGAGTGGAAGAATCCATGATATGGACATTGGTTGTACTCGGACATACTCGTATAAAAAAAAATTCTTGAGCTTTTTTTCTTAGAAACAAGTAAGTTTAGCCAGTTTGTTTTCAGAATTAGTTTTGTCAGAAACTTTTTATCTGAAAAGATTTCAAAGTCTACACATAACTTTTCCCCCATAGTTTCTTTGGTGATATCCATACAAACTTTTCTATCTACACTCACCTAAAGGATTATTAGGAACACCTGTTCAATTTCTCATTAATGCAATTATCTAATCAACCAATCACATGGCAGTTGCTTCAATGCATTTAGGGGTGTGGTCCTGGTCAAGACAATCTCCTGAACTCCAAACTGAATGTCCGAATGGGAAAGAAAGGTGATTTAAGAAATTGAGCGTGGCATGGTTGTTGGTGCCAGACGGGCCGGTCTGAGTATTTCACTATCTGCTCAGTTACTGGGATTTTCACGCACAACCATTTCTAGGGTTTACAAAGAATGGTGTGAAAAGGGAAAAACATCCAGTATGCGGCAGTCCTGTGGGCGAAAATGCCTTGTTGATGCTAGAGGTCAGAGGAGAATGGGCCGACTGATTCAAGTTGATAGAAGAGCAACTTTGACTGAAATAACCACTCATTACAACCGAGGTATGCAGCAAAGCATTTGTAAAGCCACAACACGCACAACCTTGAGGCGGATGGGCTACAACAGCAGAAGACCCCACCGGGTACCACTCATCTCCACTACAAATAGGAAAAAGAGGCTACAATTTGCACAAGCTCACCAAAATTACCGATTGATATTTTTTTTTCCGTTTTTAAGCCCTGGTTTAAATGCCACGGCCTACCTGAGCATTGCTTCTGACCATCCTCTGATGGCTACTTCCAGCAGGATAATGCACCATGTCACAAAGCTCGAATCATTTCAAATTGGTTTCTTGAACATGACAATGAGTTCACTGTACTAAAATGGTCCCCACAGTCACCAGATCTCAACCAAATAGAGCATCTTTGGGATGTGGTGGAACGGGAGCTTCGTGCCCTGGATGTGCATCCCACAAATCTCCATCAACTGCAAGATGCTATCCAATCAATATGAGCCAACATTTCTAAAGAATGCTTTCAGCACCTTGTTGAATCAATGCCACATAGAATTAAGGCAGTTCTGAAGGCGAAATGGGGTCAAACACAGTATTAGTATGGTGTTCCTAATAATCCTTTAGGTGAGTGTATGACTCAAGTCTAGTATTGTGGTAGCATCAATTTCAGATTTATCTGCTAAATGTCATGCAAAAATCAGTTGGTTGCTTTGTGTCAGCACATGGGTAGAATACGTTTTTTCAGGTAGTTTAAATTCTCTCATTTCTATGTAAGCCTGTTTCTGCTACTTAAGAAAAAATATGTTTTGTGTGTGTGCTTATGAGATAAAAGTAAAAATTATGAGATGATAAGGCCACATTATGACAACTTTGAAATTGACAAAAAGTTGAAATTGATATGTCACAGGGCCCTATCATACATCCGGCTCTATTTTGAGGCAACTGAAAAATAAAATTGGCTACTTATTTAACCAATCGTGGCAATACACACATGTATTTAAACTGACTCGTCAGGTTAAGGGTTTCTATATTCCGCCATGTAAATAGCGAATCCACCATGGTGCAAGCTTTACTGGCTTTTAAAGGTAACTGGAGATGAGACTCTGATTGGTTGATTGCACGTTACACCCAAAACATACCAATGACTCATTAAGAGACTAGGTAACATTTTTAGACCATGCGCCTGGCGAAACCAACTGTTTTTTGCGTCGTTAAACTAGCAAAAATGGATTCGGACATGCCTTAAGTGCACCTGCGCCATGCGCTTCAGACCATGCCCTCAGATCGTTAAAATAGGGCCCATAATTGTGACGGTCAAAATGATGAGGGAATGCAAAATCACAACGAAATTGGAAGTTGAAATTGACAGTCAAAATTGAGAGTTTAAGTCATAATTATGTCAAAAAGTTGAAATTGAGAGTCATAATTATGAAATTGTTTTCCCACAATTTCAACTTTATCTCATTATGCTTTAGTATCTAATTATGATTTATCAAAGCATGATTTTTTTTTTTTTAATCCTATGTGGCGGAAATGGGCTTCTATTTAAGGCTGCATACACACAGGTCATGTTCTTGCATTCAAAAACAGAGCGCATTGACAGCACATGTGCATGGTGTCTTAAATGGTGTCTTTAAAAATGCTCTTAGCGTAATGACTAAATATCTAATATATATATATATTACACATACACATACACACACAGTATATATCATGGACGGATGGTAAGATTGCATGTGTGAAATGAACTGTCAGGTAGTTTGTTTTAGGGGGCTCTTCTGTTCTCGCAAATGGACATTCTGGAATCTTAAATCAGAGTTCTGTTTGCTACTAGAGTGGGAAGTATCTAAACTCATATTGCCAGATGCTTTCAATCGTGTGGATGCATGAAATGAGATTGAGTTTTGTGGAGAAATTCTTCAGCCAGTGGATTATACAGTGCTTTAGAAATACTGTAGATATTTATACAGTGGTTCTGTATTATGAATTTGAGTGTGTGTCTCTTCAGACCCTTTTCTTTTCCAGGATATGAGCATACGTCTGGGGTTTTGTTCTTGTGATCAATGTTATTTCAAGGATTGCTCCTCTGTGCTTTTGCAGGTGACTATGCTGGCTTCCCTGGTTGTGGCCTTCTCCGTTTGCACAGTACTTACCGCCATGACCTCAAAATTTACGCCTCCGATGAAGGTCGTGTGCAGATGACTGCAGCGGCATTCGCAAAGGTTTGTTTGGGTTTTGTCTGCAGGGATAGGGATTGATGTAAACTGCTTTTTATGTATGTGTTTGTGTTTATTTGTATTTGTTTTATTTTTTTTAATTTTTTTTATTATAATTTTTTTTTAATTAAGAGTTTTTTACTGTATTATACTTTTATATTGTTTAAAATGATCTATTATTAGGTGCATCTTACTTTAAAAAAAAAAAATGTTTTATAGTATAATCTAATTACCAGGTTTAAAGCTGCAGTCCGTAAAGCTTTGGTTAAAAATGATCCAAAATAAATTTCTGAGCAAGCACATAACCAGCCAGTGTTCAAAACAATCTTGTTACCTTAGCCCCGATTCACAACAGTAAGCTTGTAATTATGTGTTATATTTTGAGTGGTACTGGTAGCTTTCCGTGGGGAATACGACGAGCTTCCGTCGTTCGTCTTTGCGTCATTACATCACATCTGTATACATAAAGAAGGAGTCTGTCTAGTAGGCTATATCGTGTGTGGGGATGCTGCATGTGGCAGAACGTTTGTGGCCTCTTCTTACAGCAGCTGGAATGTAATTCCAACTTGTCATTTTGATGGCCACTTGTAATCCAGAAAGTTCAAAACGACAATTATGGTTGACAACTGGTCCGTTGATAGACAACCCACACATACACTTCAAAACATTCAATTCTTCTGCACTGAGGAGCCATGTCGATGCACAACCAATGTAAAGAAGTCCTCAAATAACTGCAATTTCAGGGTTCAAACAGAGATTGCTACAAAGAGGTAAAACTTACGGGCTGCAGCTTTTATGTCATCTCAGACTTTCTGGTCCCTACTGGTTATTTCACATACAATTGTATGTATGGCTGTGTTTAGGGTCTGTTAGCACTGGAAGGAGAGTTGACTCCAATCCTCGTTCAGATGGTGAAGAGTGCCAACATGAACGGACTGCTGGACAGTGATAGCGACTCTCTCATTGACTGTCAGCAGAGAGTCAAAGCTCGATTACATGAGATCATGCAGAAGAACAAAGACTTCAGTGAGGAGGACTACAACAAGGTGAAGAAAGTTGCAACTTCTTGTTTAAAAATGGCTCATCTCAGTATAACTAAACTAGCCTTAAATGTGTCCTGTCTCTTTAAGTTGGCTCCAACAGGCAGCCCATCTTTGGTAAACTCCATGAGGGTAATTGTCAATCCAGTCAGGACTTGTGACCAAGTTCACACCCTCATTAAAAGCCTTACTTGCCAGATTTGTAGAAGGCTGGAAGACCCCAAATCTGCAGGTTGGAGCTCTTTGTCTTCTTATATGTAAAAGTCTTGAATGTTAAAAGGGCATACTAAGTGTTGCAGTATTGTTTTTGCTCAACTGTAAATATTCAAAATATTAAATAATCAAATGTTAAACAATTAAATAAAATATTCATGTAAATAATAATGCTACACACACATGCATGTAGGTTTAATAATACATTTTTATGTAAATGTAATGTTTAACAATGGTTTACATGTTTATAATTATGTAAACATATATATTTTTATAGTTCATCTAAAAATGAAAATTCTGTCATCATTTACTTACCCTCAAGTTGTTCCAAACCTGGATGAGTTTCTTTCTTCTGCTGAACACAAAAGAAGATATTTTGAAGAATGCGGGTGACCAAACAGTTGATGGACCCCATTGACATCCATAGTTTGGAAAAAAAATACTATGGAAGTCAATGGGGCCCATCAACTGTTTGGTTACAGACATTCTTCAAAATATCAATTATTTTGTGTTCAGTAAAGATAGACATTCATACAGGTTTGGAACAACTTGAGGGTGAGTAAATGATGACAGAATTTTAATTTTCCTTTTAACATAAACATCTTTAATATGTGATATTCACAGACCTGCAGCTATACCACAGCGAGACTCTGGAGCTCATGCTGCAGCGCTGGTCCAAACTGGAGCGTGATTTCCGCATGAAAAATGGCCGCTATGACATCAGTAAGATCCCGGACATTTATGACTGTGTGAAATATGACACCCAGCACAACAGTTCTCTGAGTCTGGAGGACACGTTGGAGCTTTTCCGTCTGTCCAGAGCACTTGCGGACATCATCATCCCACAGGTAGAGTCGTCGATAAACTTGGCTAACAGTGTTGGTTTATTGTCTTTCATCTTGTTGTTACCTGCACACTGACACACTGTCTTTCAGGAGTATGGAATCACTAAAGCTGAGAAGCTAGACATTGCTAGTGCCTACTGTCTGCCTCTGGTCAAGAAGATTCAGCTGGATCTTCAGAGGACTCATGAGGACGAGGCCGTCAACAAGCTGCATCCACTGTGAGTCTCTGTACTGGGGCACAACGCCAAACTTTTTGACAGTGTGAAGGCTAAAGGCCAATTTATACTTCTGCGTCGGACCTACGCCGTATCCTCTACGCCCGTACACCGTTAGTTACGTGTTGGTTTTGATTTATACTTCTGCGCTGTTGTCCGCGTCAATGTGCAATTACACATGCAGACGCTAGTTGGCAGTGTCCTCGGGCATGTTGGTGTAATCAAGACAACAGCCGAAGAAGAAGCAGCCTGTTGTGTAGAATGTGTACATTCATTGTCGGAGTATCAGCAGCAGTGAGAGAGCGGCTTTTCTTGCAGCTTGAGTTGTTGTATCTAATACAAATTAAGCATCTCTAGTTGATTTGTAGAGTTAAATAAGGCGATCTGGCGCTGGAATGCGTTTGTGAAATCATGCAGAGCTCGTGGCCGCTGTTTTCAGTAGCGGTGGCTCGAGCAATCGATTGCTGTTGCGGAGACTTCATTCACGAAATGCACCCTAATGTGTCGCTGTTCTTGATATGCAATCACTGATTAACATCTTTGGTTTTAATGAGAAAATAAATAAACTATACTCAGTGGATCTATGTATTTATTTTCCAGCATAAAGAATCGCTGGACCACAAAATATTGTGTTATAGCAGTAAGGAACTATCATCCCATTTCTGGACACACACACATTTTTTATTTATTTATTGATCTGAGGGAGGGGTTCTGGCAGACCAATCACAGCGCTTGCGGTCCGCGTAGAATTGACGCGTTGTTACATTTTTGGAGAGGTGCGCGTCAGGGTACGGTGTAGGGTACGCGCGCATCACACAGCCTACGGCGTATAAATTGGCCTTAAATCACATTTTGCGCGCTATGCATCCTGTTTAGTGCGCCAAATTGCTATTAGTACATTTCACTTTGGTGTATCATGGATTTTGAAAGTAAGCATCCATGCTATATTGTATGACCTCACATTGTTGTAGGAGCTCTGAAGACTCAGCTGTGACCTATAGAACCTGTGAGTGATCAGATTGTGTATTTCATCCCTCCTGGTGGTTCAGGTACTCGCGGGGAGTGATGTCTCCGGGTCGGCACGTTCGAACCCGGCTCTATTTCACCAGCGAGAGCCACGTACACTCCCTGCTTAGCATCTTCCGCTACGGAGGCCTGTTAGACGTGAGTGAGCAACCATCAGACATTCACATTACGCCAAGCGTAATGTTTAATGCCCGTCACTACTGTTTTATCTCATCTTTGTCTGTTTAGGAACAAAAAGATGAACAGTGGAAGCAGGCTATGGACTACCTCAGCGCCGTGACTGAACTCAACTATATGACACAGATTGTTATTATGCTGTATGAGGACAATAACAAGGTATGAGATGTGCCCACTTCTTCCCTTTTTGCCCAGTTTCTATTCTTGCCTTTGCTGACATTTGTATCTGTAGGACCCTTCCTCAGAGGAACGTTTTCATGTGGAGTTGCACTTTAGCCCAGGGGTGAAGGGGTGCAAGGATGAGGATAATGCACCAATGGGTTTTGGCTTTCGTCCCGCCTCCTCAGAGGTCTGTCTGTTTCGTTTGGCTTAAGGAATATATATATTTATTTCGGACCACATTACACTGCCAATCCTTGGATTTTATCTAAGAAATATTGCATGCTGGACTGCTTCCAATACTCCTATTTCATATGTAATAGAACCATGAGAAGCAGACAAACCCTGGCAGTCTTGAAGACCTTTCCCAAGACGAGCCAGACAGAGCCGTTCTGACTGAGCCAATCAATATTCAGAGAAAGTCGCCACTTATACGCAATCGTAAGGCTGGATCTATGGAGGTATGGTACTGCATTATGAGCTCTGCTACTAAGCTTTACTTTTCTTAATTGGATGAATAACTGATGACATGATAAAAAATACTTTTAATAAAATATGGGTCCAGGGACATCCGGCATTTTATGGGGTCTGTGAAATTATTTAGGGCTTTAAAAGTTAACATGAGAACTTAAGATATTGATTAAATGTATTATTTTAATTATTTCCCTTAGTACAATGACAGTATAAAATGCAATAAATAAATTTTGGAAACAATGAATTAATTATTTTTAATTATAAAAAAATTATTTTTTACACCATTGTTCAGAAGTTTGAGGTCAGTAAGAGTTTTCTTGAAATATATTATTTTATTTTATTTTATTTTTTACTTTCTACTCAAGAATCCTGAAAAATGTATGACTGCTTACACAAAAATATTAAGCAGCACAATTGTTTACAACATTGATAATGACAGTAATAAGAGAGCAGTAAATCAGCATATTCAAATTATTTCTGAAGGCTCATGTGACTGAGACTGGCGTAATGATGCTGAAAATTCAGTTTGGCATCACAGGAATAAATACTATTTTAAAATATATTAAAGCATTATTACAATTTCAAATATATGTTTTCTACTTCAAAATGCAACTGATTTTACTGTATTTTTGATCAAATAAATGCATCTATATCTCAGTGTTTTATATAGTTACGTATACAGTTATACTAATGGCTGGTCTGTGAGTGCAATTCCATAAACCTGGATGACCTTCTGAAAGTATAAAAGCAGTAGGCTTTTATAGAATGGAAAATTTTAAAGATTAAAAAGTAGTGGGGAGAATCAATGAGCTATGAATAATTTATTTACTGTAATGTATAACATCTGATTTTACATAGGAAGGAGATATGTTTGTGCTTTTTTTATTTTTATGTTTGTCCATATGCCTTTGTTTTCCTCTCTTTGCAGGCTCTTTCCGAGAGCAACACTTCTTCTCGTGGACTGGCGTATCGTATCTTCCCGTCGTCTTCTCGTCAGTCACCTGAGATCAAACCCAGCGGGCTAGGTGGGAATTACATTTCATTTGTGTTGTTTTCATGTAGCAGATCTCTCCTGTCATCAGTTTAATTGGAGAAACCTTTCAACTTCTCATAAGTGACATGGTGTGGGTGACCGTTAAACACGCTTGTTTCTGTTTATCACCAATGACACCGTTCAAGGACCCTGCCATGCCCACTGCGTCTGAAATGTGACCATGCTGCCAGTAATGGTTTAAATATGGCTGCTGGCAGGACTCTCTGCTATTCTTGTCTGAACTATTTCTATCTCCAAAGAACTTTTACGAGGCAACAATGCACTGTTTCCCAGGTTTGGTTGCACCTTACTAAGGACTTATAGCATGATTTGCAGGTCACTATTTTATAACTAAGTGCATGTTGCATCTGGCATGTCTTTCTTGTAAGCTTTTAAACAAATGCTGTTTTATCAGTACTGCCCTCTAGTGGCCGTAGGTAGAGATGTCCTTTTGATCTTTTAGAGCCACAAACCTACAAGAATCCTGCACTGGCAATATATTTATGATATCAGCAGAAGACTGGCACTTTTTCTGGGTTTTGTTTGCAAAGGTCGTCTGTACACCTGGAAATATGCATAAAGGATGGTTCAACCAAAATTGAAATGTCAAAATGGGTCAATAACAAAAAAGTGTCCAAGAAGAAAATAATCTAGTTTAAAATGCTTGTGCAAAGTTATTTGTATTTATTTTGATTTAAAATGCTTATTTTGAAACTTATCTATGCGATTTTCAAGAAGAGGTAAAATTGAAGTACTTAATAATTTATTGCGGGGGAAAAAAGACATAAATGTTGAGGTTTAACCATCAAGTAAAAAGTTATTAAAAAAAATTTTCATTTAAAAATAAATATTTTGAGTAAATATTTCATATCGATTATGAATGATTAATTCATCAATATTTAATATTTTAATGGGGGATTGTGCCTGGGATTTTTTCCCCTGTACATGTTTCTGCATATTGATTTAAATTTTGCAGGAAAAGTTTTTCAAATATTTATAATATTTTAACATTTATAATAATATTAAAGATTTTATCAAAAAATATATTAATAAATAATTATTTAAATATAAAATGATTCATGAAATAAAATAATTTAAAAGTGATTTAAAGTAATATTTATATTTTAATTCTCAATTTGTTTTGCTAAACTACTTTTTCTTGACAATAATTTCATCCTTTTAATGAGTTTTTGTTTAGAAAGCTGTATCATCAGATTTTTATGCCCTAAAAATGTTACATTGAATTTTAATGCAGAAATGCTGTAACTATAGAAAAGGGGCCATATTCACAAAACATTTTATCTTACTAAGAGTTCTCCTAAATAGCAAAAAAATAATACTAAAAGTTCTTAGTTAAGAGTTTTTTTTCTTGAAAACCTATTCTCAAAGCTGCTGAGACCAATTTTTTACAAAGGAATAGAGAGAAGTTTTAAGCTAAGAGTAAGGCGGGGTTGACCCTGTTGCTATGGATGATGTCAACACGCTTACTAACTATTTCCAAAGTGATTGTCTGATGGGGAGGGGTCTCAGTCAGTGATTTAATCATAGAAATGTTGTAGAACAAGGTATCATGTTGCCATATTCAAATAAAGATTTTAAAATAGAAATGTTGCCATATTCAAATAAAGGTTTTAAAATAGAAATGTTGCCATATTCAAATAAAGGTTTTGAAATAGAAATGTTGCCATATTCAAATAATGGTTTTAAAATAAAAAAGTACATGTTCAGCTAATTGTCAGCCTCTTACATGTCTGCATCTTGAGAGATTGCAGAATTTAAGCGACAAATAATGTTTTATAAACAAAGTTCGGGAGGAGCACTTTCAAATGGTCTATATATAATTAGCTCCATGAGCCGGAACTCAAACTAGGGTCACCCGAGCTGCCCACGAGGCTATCAGCCTGACGATAGGACATATTTTCAACTTGACAACAATGTTTTATTCTCCATCATTCAATGCATATTGCCTGTACATAACCTTTATGTTATGTCACCGCAGATTAAAATCTATAAATCAAAATATTTATTGCATTTATGAAGAAAAGGCTTCCAAGGCTTTATTGCTTTCAATTGTGTACAGTGTCTTTAGGCGGATTGCTGAGGCGGATTGCCAGCAGCAGCCATTTTAGGTTTGTTTGTGATTTGGTCTTAGTGACTTCGGAGTCCTCTTGACCACTCCTAAATTTTCACAGATTTAGGAGCTCGTTTTAGCGTCAAAATGCTTTGTGAAATACTCTGAGCAAAAATTAGGACTGACGCACCGTTATTTTTCTCCTAAATTGGCAAGTTAGGAGCTACTTTTAGCCTTAAGATGTTTTGTGAATGCGGCCCCAGATTATTTCATTTTGGGTGAACTATCCCTTTAACTTCTTTAAATGAGAAGCTGCATGTTCACTTGTGAAAACTAACCACTACTAACCACCTTCCTACCCCCTTTCCACCCGCACCACCACACGGCCTCCCTCCCACTCGCAGGCGCCCAGTGTGCGGGGCTCTTCAGTGCCTCCTTCCCCAACCTGAGAGACCTAACACGAGCTCCCCGCAAAAAGCCCTCCTCGCTCAGGAATCAGTCTTCTCAAGCCGGTATGTCCCAAACACACACACATACAGGGTTATGATTTACCTCACCCACCCGTGACCAGAATACCTGAAGATTCTGATCATAAGCGTCCCAGCTAAAAATTCTTCTGAATATCTTTCAGATAATTCCCATTTACTTAATAGACTCTCACTTAATGCAAAAAACCCTGTTGACTAGCTTTCAGCATTCCTTTAAGACCATTTCTTGTACACAGTGTCTTTCCAAGTGACTGTTTTTCAGCATACTTCATTCAAAAGATTTTATTCTAGTCTTTAAAAACATCCCAAATCAAGTCATTACACAGCAGGAGCTGTTCCTAAACCATTTTCTGTTTATCAAGGTCTCGCTTTGAGAAATCCGGTTTCCACAGTAACTGAATAATTTAGTTTCTAATCGTATGTCACCCTTTGCTAACTCCAAACTGATTATCTGCATGATGCATGTGCACGTAAACAAACATTTTTATCAGTAATTTGCTAAATTGCACAAATTGCCATCTATTTTATGCAAAAGAGAAACATTTTAGTATCCTCTGACACTTCTGGAAATGTGTTTTTATGGATTACGATGGATAATATCCATGATTAAACAAATCCCAAATGCTTTTACCACAATCATCAAAGATTAATTGATAAATTCTGGATATATTATGATTATTTTGTAAACATTTATTGGAAATTGCGCTCTAATGTCCTGCATACATCGGAAAGGAATGCATTTGAACTATTTCACTATCAAATATATTATTTGAAATGAATTATTAAATATTATTGTACTACTTAGTTATTCATTGAAATTAATTATTATTTGAAATGAATTTTCTCCCCTCACTCCTTGGTAGCAGCATTAACAGTTTTGTCCACAGGGTGTTGCTGTGTCTCTGAGATTTACCTCATCTAAGACATTTGAAATCCCACTCAAAATACTGCCATGTCATGCTGCATCCATAAGGATGTTGTAGCACAGAGAATGCTGGATAGTTTGTTGTGACCATCTGTTATTTCTCAATCCCCACATTCAAGGGCAACATCTGGCCCCACTGATACTTTTACCTGCTTGTTATAGAAGATTTTATGAGGGACAGAAAAGCTTGATGGTGGGAGGATTAAAAAAATCTGGTAGTTTTGATTTGGAGCAAAAGCTCATGAGGAGTACAGTGACACGAGTAATGCCGAATGCCTCTTTTATCTCCTCAGAGCTGCTCTCTATGCCACCAGTAAAGAGATTTTCTGTGTCGTATGCCAGGCATCCGACTAATGGTATGTTTGGAGTCCATGTTTTGGTTTTTTTTGACACTCTCCTGCATGTCCTCTGTCGTTGCTTCAACATAGCGTTCGTAATGTAGCACCGTTTGTGATTTTTGTTTAATGCTTTTCACAATTTAAGGAGGCTTTTCTTCACCTTTTTCCTTTAAATTCACAAGACACACCCAGCTTAATTCATTCCACCTTCTGATTGGCTAGATGCATGGGTTGTGTGCAGAATATATCTCTCGATATATTGTTGTTCGTGTGACCACCTTTCATGTCGATCCACTTGATTTTAGAAATGGTTAACCCTTCCACCACCATTACTGCTTTAATGATCACACAACTTATGCATTACTTTAAATGCAAAAATGTGCAATTTGATTGCGAAAATATTATTGAATGGAGGACCTATTATGCTTTTTTTACATTTTCAACTTTGTATGAAAATAAAAGTATGAAAAAGGTCTACAAATCTACTCTAAAGGATGTTATTCTCTTAATCACTTGGCACTGTTTCTGAACTCCCTGAAGTTTCTTCCCGGAACGAACATGTCAATGTTCCTCATTTAAATAATTTCCGCTGTGTTAGTAGTGTGTTGAAACTCACAGTTATGGTAAGAGGCGTGAGGTCCCAAAACAAGCTTGAAGCGGTTGACCAATCAGAGCATATTGCACTTTTCGGAAAGAGGGGCTTCATAGAGATGAGAACCAAACAGTGTTACTGACAGACTGTGAAGAGAGGTGCTGAAGTGCTGTTTTTTTGAACATTCAGGTATGAAACCCATTCTAGTAGACCCCAAAAAACCAAAAAAATCAAGACTTTGAAAAAGGGCATAATATGGCCTCTTTAAAATATCAAATAATTCTTAAAAAGGAAAAACCCAATAATTAATTTGAGAAATAGTATGATTTTGTGGTGTTAAAATATATTTACTGTAATTTGGATACAGTGCTCATTATAATCATAGTTGCTAATGGGGTGAGGGTTAACATCATTTTTTTTTTACTTTATTGCAATTAAATTGATGAAAATGTTTATTTATTTAACAAACCTGAATGTTGTATGTGGGGAATTTTATATTTGCATGCTCTTTCATATTGATTGTTTCTTATCCTGTACATCTTCAAGAAGAAGCTGGCATTTATGTGTCAAAGCTTCAGTTAGTGTTTACCAAGCATTTGGCTTTTGCTTAGTTTTGCCTTTCGGGAGGATCATTATACTCATTCCATGTTTGCTCATCAAAAAGCCTGTTGCTGATGGACAGAACCCTTATAAAATGAAGCAACTGTTTAGCACTAGGCTTTTCCCCCCCGAAGCCTAGTCGTTTTTGAATGTTGATGTGTCTCTCTAGAGAATCTAGTTTAGCTGGGTTTTGGTGAGGTTGAATTTGAAGTGTTTTTCTCAACACAGTACATCCCAGAGAAGAGTTAAATCAATGATCAAACACTGCTTATTTTATGTGACAGTTTAACACAGCTTGAGGGAAAATCATTTTTCCTCACAAATCTTAAAACCCAGACAGGCCATCCATGTGTTCCCTTCCCTATCAACATGTGTCAGTCATTTTTCCAGTCTTTTAGCATATTTGACAAGACTGAGGAAGATTGCCTATTGACATGCTGTCAGCACAAATGAAAAACCCTGTTTTTCCTCTGATATAGTGTTAGCAGTGCATCAGGACTAGGTTTTGCATTGTGATTTATAGTAGAATTGCTTGCTGTAATGGACGATGCAGTTGAACTTGTTGACCTACTGTTGGAAAAAAAAATTTGATCCGATTTAAAGTGAGAAAAATGTTGGGCCGGCCCAAGAAAAAAAATTACAGTACAGACCAACTTGCTGAAGTCAGTAAAATTATTAAATAAATACAATCAGCTGCAGCATGCTAAGCTACTGAGGAATAATGCTGCGTTCCAGGCAGGTTTTTGAGCCTATAAGTTACAACTTCAAACCACGACTCACGACTTTATAGCGTTCTAGACAAAGTCACACCAAACTTCCTGAGTACAAGGAATTGTGGTAGCTAGATGTGAACACAGCATGGCGGACCGTACGGAGCTTTTGCTCATTTACAATAATTTCTATCGCCAAAGGTGCTTACTGCTTGCTTATTTGAGGGAAACGGAGGAGAAAAACGGCACATAAGGCAAGCGGAGCTGTTATACCTTTTATTTTACGTTATTTGTATATCCGTAGGGGCTGCCATTGTTGTTTCGCGGGCTATGTGACGTCAGAGCTCGTAACTGGGAGTACATCGATCTAGTACGAGTTCAGGGGTGGGATGTCACGGGTTTGACTGTCGTTCCAGTGCACTTTCACGGGTAGAAGGTAGGAAAAATACGAGTTACGGGTTGCCTGGAACGCGGCATAAAGCACAATAATCCAGGACTTGAATTTCTGTGACTTCAATGCGAGGTTTGGACCTTTCGACTACCTAAACGTGTTGCATTTTTGATGTCAGTAATTTTATTTATTATAAATTTTGTAATTTTGTTGAATAAGTATTTATATAATAAGGTAACACTTTATTTTGCGGTGTCAAGGTTACATATGTTACATGTAGTTACTACAGTAATAACTATAAATTAAGAAAAATTACATGCAACTGACCATAAACCAAACCCTAAAGGCGAGTTCGGACACTCGGGAGGTCGTGAGATATTGCACAAGCTACGAGTCAGTTAACCTGAAAGTCGCGTCAAAGCAGCTGGTACACGACACGACTATATTGCAGGGCGAGCCGGTGGCTATAGCTTCGGATTGGAAAAAGAAAGATATGATTTGTTGTAAATGATTTGTTGAAAAGCAGAGAACTGCAGCCATTCCTTTCTACAGAAACAACTAGAGAGAGAGAGAGTGTGTGCGTGTGTGCGCGTGTGTGTGAGTGTATGAGAGAGTGTGTGTGTGTGTGTGTGTCTGCGCACGTTGTATGGTTGCAGCCACTATAGCCTAATAATTCTCGATTTAGCATATGTGATGTGGTTGTGTATGCTTTGGCAATAGGGGACAACCTATACACTGTAGCAAATCGGGCCGGCTCCCCAGATTTTTTTTAGACGTTTAAAACATATCGGGAGGTGCTCGTAATGTGCTTGACCCGTCTTGTATTTGGTCTCACATGCTGCAAGCCGCGACCATACGAGCATCAATGATTTCCACGCAATTTCTCCCAAATGAAAAAAAAAAATTGCACTGTGTATGCCCGGCTTAATTCTAACCCTATAGTCAGTGTATATATAGTTAATTAAAGGGTTGGTTCACCCAAAAATTAAAATTACTCCATGTTTTACTCACCCTCAAGTCATCCTAGGTGTATATGACACATCTTCTTTTAGACGAACAAAATCCATATGGAAAAAAATATCCATATTTAAAATGGTATTAAGTAAAATAACTAGCTTCTGGCAGACAGCGAAAGAATAACAACTGAACTGACGCATACCCAGTGGTTTTGCTCTGTCCTCGGCGCATGCGTCAGTTCAGTTGTTATTCTTTCGCTGTCTGCCAGAAGCTAGTTATTTTACTTAATACCATTTTAAATATGGATATTTTTCTCACACAAACGCATCGATTCGCTTCAGAAGGCCTTTATTAACCCCCCGGAGCCGTGTGGATTTCTTTTATGATGGACAGATGCACTTTTGTGGGCTTCAATAACAGACACAGACAGAAACTACCATTCACTGCCATTATAAAGCTTGGAAGAGCCAGGACATTTTTTAATATTACTACAATTGTATTCGTCTGAAAGAAGAATGTCATATACACCTAGGATGACTTGAGGGTGAGTAAAATATGGGCTAATTTTCATTTTTGGGTGAACTATCCCTTTAATGGTACTCAATACTTAAATGTATAATTACAGTGTAACAAAGACACCTTTAAAATAAAGTGTAACCTATGTAATAAATTGTAATTTGATATAAGTACCATTTTGCACTGTTGATGTCAGTTAATTTAACTCCTTATTAATTTTGTTCTTATAATAATTAGCAATTATTGTAATTTGACATCATTAGCATTTGATGTCATTTATTTTATATATTATTATTATTATTATTTATATAATAATTGTAATTTGCTATCATTAGTATTTTGCACTGTTAATGCCAGTTTTTCTTACAAATTATTGTCATTTTATTTCATTATTATTTATGTAATTAATAGTAATATTGATTTATTGGTAATATTCATTTATTTGGGCTGTTTTGTCAGTCTAAAAACACACATAAGTATACCAGTTAGATGATACATAGGCAATAGTTTGTGTTATATGCATGTTCTGTTAAATTAACTTGTATAGAACAGAAATGCATGGAAAATTGCTTCAGCTCAAGATTATGGCTGCTTGTTACAGCTGACTTTGTTAGTACAACTCACAATGTTATGAAACTTCAGGAGTGTTTGCATGCTCTATGAAACCTAATCTATTCAAATGTTTCATTCAAATACAAATAGCATAGGTTGAACATTTGTTGATAATGCGAAGAGCTTTGCTCAATCTTTAGGCTGTATTCAGAGGCTTTGCTTCTTACATGGACTTTAATTGCTCTCTGATTGCCTCTGAAAATAGTTGTAGGTCCTGACAAAACAAACATTAATTTCAGGTCATCAATTATATGTTGCTGAGTCACTCCTGTAAAAACATCTCAGCAGGGGTTGAGGCAGTGGATCCTCATTGCTGTGTGCTGCTTCCTCTCTCTTCCTCCTTCTCCTCCTCCATCTCTGTCATCCTTTTGTTCCCCCTCAACCTGCTGTTTAGTTTCCTCCTGAATCCCTGAAGCCTTCGCTTCCCTATGGCCCACACCATCCCTCCTCCATCTCTGCCACATCTTTGCTTACCTCATCCCTCTCCCTCCTTTCCTCCTACTCTCCCTCCTCTTCCTCTCCCTCCTCTTCCTCCTGTTACTCAGAATTTTCCTCCTGTTACTCAACGGATGTAAATTCTGCTTATGAATCTGACTCAACCCGTCTGTCCATCCATCCATCCATCCATCCATCCATCCATCCATCCATCCATCCATCCATCCATCCATCCATCCATCCATCCATCCATCCATCCAATTAATTGTACTTAAGGAAGGCGAATTTAATTCAATTCTCCATCTTCCCAGAATTCCTGTTTTTAAAGTATTTATTTATTTTTTCTTTATTCATTCATTAAGTATTAAAAATTAATAATACCAACATTATTCGGTAGCTTCTCTCTTCTCCTCTACCTTGTCAGAATTCCTGTGTTATGACTTTTTTTTTAAATTCTAGTATCACTTTATTTATTTGAAACATTACAAATGAGATAAAAAAAAAACTCTTTACCTACCTATGCAGCCCCTAAAGTCATGTCAAGTTTGGTTCATGTCATGTTTTTGTGAAAAATTATGTAAATTTGCATTCTTGTTTTGTGTTCCCCTGAAAAACTTTGTGTACGCTCGCAAATTATTTGCGTTTCCCCAGAAAAACTGCGTTCGCTCTCAAAATACTTGCGTTGCCCGAGAAACTTTGCGTTCGCTCTCAAAATATTTTCATTCCCTCTGAGCAACTTTGCGTTCGCTCTCAAAATATTTTTGTTCTCTCTGAGAAACTTTGCGTTCGCTCTCAAAATATTTGCGTTCCCCGAGAAACTTTGCGTTCGCTTTCAAAATATTTTCATTCCCTCTGAGAAACTGCGTTCTCTCTCAAAATATTTTCGTTCCCTCTGAGAAACTTTGCGTTCGCTCTCAAAATATTTTTGTTCTCTCTGAGAAACTTTGCGTTCGCTCTCAAAATATTTGCGTTCCCCGAGAAACTTTGCGTTCGCTTTCAAAATATTTTCATTCCCTCTGAGAAACTGCGTTCTCTCTCAAAATATTTTCGTTCCCTCTGAGAAACTTTGCGTTCGCTCTCAAAATATTTTTGTTCCGTCTGAGAAACTTTGCGTTCGCTCTCAAAATATTTGCGTTCCCCCAGAGAAACTTTGCGTTCGCTTTCAAAATATTTTCATTCCCTCTGAGAAACTTTGCGTTCGCTCTCAAAATATTTGCGTTCCCCGAGAAACTTTGCGTTCGCTTTCAAAATATTTTAGTTCCCTCTGAGAAACTTTGCGTTTGCTCTCAAAATATTTGCGTTCCCCCTGAGAAACTTTGCGTTCGCTCTCAAAATATTTTTGTTCCCTCTGAGAAACTTTGCGTTCGCTTTCAAAATATTTTAGTTCCCTCTGAGAAACTTTGCGTTCGCTCTCAAAATATTTGCGTTCCCTCTGAGAAACTTTGCATTCGCTTTCAAAATATTTTAGTTCCCTCTGAGAAACTTTGCGTTCGCTCTCAAAATATTTGTGTTCCCCCTGAGAAACTTTGCATTCGCTTGCAAAATACAGGGAGTGCAGAATTATTAGGCACGTTGATTTTCTGATCATATTTTTTTTCCAGGCACATTTGACCAATTCCAAACCACAGTAATCCTAATAACTACTATTGATTTAGTATTTAATAATGTATAAATGATATATAATTGTTCATGAAGGCTGGAAATGAAAATCACCTTATATTCAGGTGTGCAGAATTATTAGGCATGTTTTCTTTTACAGATAAATTGAGCCAAAAAAGAGATTTAACTCAGACTGAAAAGTCAAAAAGTATTAAATGCCCATGAGAAGGATGCAATACTAATGCAATACTAGACATTGCAGTTAAGGCATGACCATTGGACAGTGAAATGCTCGTTGGGTCAGCAGGATCTGACAAAAACAGGTGGTGAAGAAAAGACACCTGTTAACTGCAAAAGAATTAAGAATTAAGGTGAAGAATTAAGGGTGAAACCATCAGGAACCCTTTAGTCTCCAGCGCCACCATTTTCCAAAGCTGCAAACTACCTGGAGACTCCAGAAGTGCAAGGTGTCAGGATCTCAGAGACTTCAGTTAGGTAAAGAATCCTAAAAAATGACCCCCACTAGATAAGAATCACAAGCTGAAGTGTTGTAAAATACATGAAGGTTTTTTTATAGGCTTTATAGGTTGAGAATGACTCTTGAAGGACCAGCACCACATCCTCTAGTACCACTGTTTGAAGAATTCATCTTCCAGAATCTGGCAGTATGTTTTGGGAGTTCATTTTAGTCCATCCTGAAGTCCGTTTTGCAGAGATGGACTAAAAATTAACTCTCAAAACGTACTGCCAGATTCTGGAAGATGAATTCTTCAAACAGTGGTACTAGAGGATGTGGTGCTGGTCCTTCAAGAGTCACTCTCAACCTATCTGTCCATAAAGCCTATAAAAAAACCTTCTTCATGTATTTTACAACACTTCAGCTTATGATTCTTATCTAGTGGGGGTCATTTTTTAGGATTCTTTACCTAACTGAAGTCTCTGAGATCCTGACACCTTGCACTTCTGGAGACTCCAGGTAGGTTGCAGCTCTGGAAAATGGTGGCGCTGGAGACTAAAGGGTTCCTGATGGTTTCACCCTTAATTCTTCACCTTAATTCTTAATTCTTTTGCAGTTAACAGGTGTCTTTTCTCCGCCACATGTTTTTGTCTGACCCTGCTGACCCAACGAGCATTTCACTGTCCAATGGTCATGCCTTAACTGCAATGTCTAGTATTGCATTAGTATTGCATCCTTCTCATGGGCATTTAATACTTTTTGACTTTTCAGTCTGAGTTAAATCTCTTTTTTGGCTCAATTTATCTGTAAAAGAAAACATGCCTAATAATTCTGCACACCTGAATATAAGGTGTTTTTCATTTCCAGCCTTCATGAACAATTATATATCACTTATACATTATTAAATACTAAATCAATAGTAGTTATTAGGATTACTGTGGTTTGGAATTGGTCAAATGTGCCTGGAAAAAAAATATGATCAGAAAATCAACGTGCCTAATAATTCTGCACTCCCTGTATTTCCGTTCCCCCTGAGAAACTTAGTGTACGCTCGCAAATTATTTGCATTTCCCCAGAAAAAATGCGTTCACTCACAAAATATTTGCGTTCCCCCTGAGAAACTTTGCATTCGCTCTCAAAATATTTTCGTTCCCTCTGAGAAACTTTGCGTTCGCTCTCAAAATATTTTTGTTCCCTCTGAGAAACTTTGCGTTCGCGCTCAAAATATTTGCGTTCCTTCTGAGAAACTTTGCGTTCGCTCTCAAATTATTTGCGTTCCCCCTGAGAAACTTTGCGTTTGCCCACAAAATTTCTCGGCGCCAAACCCAAAAGCATTGATCATCATCTGTACCTTCTGTACCTTCCACTTTCTCCTCTTTCTTCACAAAATTCCTGTCACCTGACTTTTTTTAAGTGTCATTTATTTATTTATTTTTTTGTTTAAAGTATAACAAATGAGAAATGAATGGGGTTTTTTTTGTTTGTTTTTTCTATCACTACCATCCATTCTCCATATTCCCATAATTCCTGTTTCGTTTGTTTGATTATTATTACTTTACTAATCGCATAGTTAGTAAAGTTAGTTTAAAAACTAACACTATTTTTTACCTTCTCTCTTCTCCGTTTCCTTCCTAGAATTCCTCTCTCCAGACATTTGTTGTCCTCCTCTGTTAACATTCACCTCTTGCATCCTGTCAGTCTTTCATCTCTCTCCCTCAGCGCTCTTAGATGAGCATCAGGTTGGAAAGCTGTTAGCTGGGCTCTCTGCTGCCCACCTACACCGCTGCTCCTCCCACCTACTCTGTGCTGGCCAGAAACCCCCAGAATGCCTCTCTGGTCAGCCCCCTTGTCATTTGCTCAGTCATTCCCGCTTCTGCTCTTATTAGCCCATTTTTGACATAAATGTGCAACAAAGTGTGATGCGTCAGCTTATGCAATGGCATTACAGTATTTGCTCTGCTCTTTTATCTGACTTCTTGCTTTTCTTCACTCTATGGCCTTTCTTTCTGCTGTTTAACACCTCATAACCTCTGTTCCTCTTTTCTTACCGCATGCATGTACATATGGCTGGATGAATGTGAAGACCGCTTGCTTATGTTGACATCTGCATAGAGTAAGTATAATGCTCTTATGAAGCCATCTTGCACCTTTTTACACATTTTTAGAGTACTTAACTTAATTGGCAAAAAAGGGCAATTTTCCAAGATGGAAAAAATAATTTGGCACAAGAGGCATGTAGCTGGTAAATGTAATCGAAATGCCTCCATTGCTGTTTTGCTTTAATTAAGTGTTTTTTATGAATGACCTGAATTATGATTCAACACTGATGTTCAATATATATCATTTTATAATTTTTTTTAATCCTGCTCATAAAAAAGTAGGCTTTTATACAATTATAGGCTCTTTATACACACATGAAAGAAATTAATACTTTAATCCAGCAAGGGCATATTGAGGTCAGAAAGTAACAGAAACAGACATTTATAATGTTACAGAAGATTCGTAGGATCATGTGACACTGAAGACTGGAGTAATGGCTGCTGAAAATTCAAATTTGCCATCACATGAATAAATACTATTTTAAAATGTATTCAAATTTTGTATATAAAAAAATCTCACGACACCAAACTATTGAATTTTAATACATATATAAAATGCAACCTGTCTAAAGAACATGAATGTGCATCACTTATTCTCGTAAATCATTTTATTTTGAGATTCATAGTTTTCAGATTCGTCTGGATTTAAAAGTAGCCAGAGTAGTTAAAGGGATAGTTCCCCCAAAAATGAAAATTCTGTCATAATTTACTCACCCTCAAGTTGTTCCAAACCTGCATATATTTCTTGGACGATATATGTAAGAATGTTTGTAACCATACTGATCTCAGGCCCCATTGACTACCATAGAATTTTTTTCCTACTATGGTAGTCAATGGGACCTGAGATCTGCTTGGTTACAAACATTCTTACAAATATCTTCCTTTGTGTGCAGCAGAACAAAGAGATTTATACAGGTTTGGAACAACTAGAGAGTGAGTAAACAATAACAGAATTTTCATTTTTGGGTGAACTATCCCTTTAACGGTTTTTATTTGTAGATGTTGCCATATGCTGTGTACAAACAGCATGACTAGATTTGATATGCAAAACAAAGCAGCCTGACACCCTTCATTGCTTCCTTGAAACACAAAATGATTCGCTCATAAATCAGGACTGATTCGTTTAAGAATTCAACTCACTGACTAAATGATCCGCTTGAAGTTTTCAAGTTAACAGTTCACTGGAGGTGACACCATTCAGTCTGATAACCAACAATTGTAAAGGACAGACGAGTTCGAGTGCACCCAGCTTAAGAGATAAAGAAAGCTTTTTTTAACAATATGCAAATCTTCCTTATCATATGAAGTGCTGAATTAAATGTTGAGTATCTTTTTTGTCATAATTAAACTGGGTAAGCGTACCACTTCCATTTGAAACATTTCTCTATCATCATCTA
This sequence comes from Gobio gobio, assembly GCF_949357685.1. Classification (NCBI taxonomy): domain Eukaryota; kingdom Metazoa; phylum Chordata; class Actinopteri; order Cypriniformes; family Gobionidae; genus Gobio; species Gobio gobio. The sequence goes on from NC_137121.1 coordinate 19,097,112, forward strand.
GTTCTATTACTTCTAACCTAAACACATTAGCAAAAAAAGAAGTAATTTAACTATAGTCAGCTATATCAGGGTAATTAATATGTGGAAGCTTGTTTGCGCCAATACATTTTTTATCTCACACTTCTGAATTTTATCTCAGAATTGCTCTATACTTTTTTTTTTCTTGCAATTGCGAATTTATATCTCTCAATTCAGACTTTTTTTCTCGCAATTGACCGTTCGTAAAGACCGTCCGCTTTAGATATTGTTGCTATGTCTGACAAGCCATGGGGCTCTCACACCACACACGTTCTCACGTAGAGAAAATACAAACTCACGTAGAGCAAGTTACTTTTGATTTGAAACAAAGTCTCAGCTTTGAAATTGTCGGGGGTTTTTAAAGAAATTTAAATAATAAATACCGTTTTGTGGCTCTTTAATGTGTCGTGATCGCTGTAGCGCCTCAGTTAAAGCTGCTCGTGAACCGATTATCTCTTCCCTCTAGTTCATTGATAAGCATGAAATAAACATGCATGAACACTAAAAGAAATGTTGTTTCAACCGCAGAAAGACGTCAGTACACACCGTTTTTCCAAGTTCAAGTCCACCTTCGTTAATCTACTAACTCTCCTGACTGCTTTGTCGGACAAAGCGGCAGATTCGGCGATGTGATTGGTCAGATCGCCTGTCAATCAAACTTGCAGCGAAGGGTGAATTGCGAGTTCTCACAATTCTGATTTTTTTTCTTGCAATTGCGAATTTGTCACAATTCTGACATTTTTTTTCTCACAATTGCGTTTCTCACAATTCTGACTTTTTTTCTCGCAATTGCAAGTTTATATCTCACAATTCTGACTTTATAATGCAAAAAGAAAAAAATTCTGAATTGTGAGTCAGTGTTTTTTCCCCTCAGAATTGGACTTTGTAACTCGCAATTGCGAGTTTATATCTCACAATTCTTACTTTTTTTCTCGCAATTGCGAGTTTATATCTCACAATTCTGACTTTTTCTCGCAATTGCGAGTTTATATCTCACAATTCTGACTTTCTCTCGCAATTGAGTGTTTATATGTCTATTCTGACGTTTTCACGCAATTGCGAGTTTCTCACAATTCTGACTTTATAATGCATAAAGAAAAAAATTCTGAATTGTGAGTCAGTGTTTTTTCCCCTCAGAATTGGACTTTGTAACTCGCAATTACGAGTTTATATCTCATAATTCTGTCTTTACTTTGTATTTGTTACTGTTAGTCAATGCACTGTGAACTAACATGAACAAACAATGAACAGCTGTATTTTGATTAACTAAAAATGTTTGCTCATTGTTAGTTCATGTTCATTAATACAAGACCTTATTCTATCTCGCAGTTCTGAGGAAAAAAACGTCAGAAATGCGAGATGTACACTCACAATCGAAAGAGAAAAAGTCGCAATTATCTTTTAAAATATTTTCTTTTTTGGTTAAACATGCAAGGCTACGTCTAGATTAATCTGGATACATTTGAAAACTGCATTTTCGTTTCAAAACACACTAGCGTTTTCCAAAAGTTCCTTGTCCACATTGAAACGTCAGAAACGCTAGGTCACAAAGTCACCTTACTGCGCATGCGTAAGCCCTCATAAAAGCTCACTGATATGATACAGGCGAATAAGACAATAACGTTTTCACGCCATTCTTCTGGCAGGATCATTTTATTTAGCAAAATATCTTGCATCAAAATATCACTGATGCATCCAGGTCGCACTCACTCGCCATGTTTGGTTTAAAACTCAACTGCTCTCATGTTTTGCTGCAGGACAGCAAATGCGAGTAAATTCTGTCATCTTTGCAGGACTGTGATATGACGAGTGTGCAAAGTGACTTGTTTTAGCAACAGTGTTAAGGTGAATAGCACATAACATGCACAATACCGTTATGAACATGAATATCCATCAGTACATTATGCTTTACGTGACTAAACATGCATCATTGTTTTGAAATTTGTTTTCGAAAAACTTTGTTTTCGTTAATAAAAACACTGTCTCAGTCTGGACAGAAGGCTAAAACAAAAATTATTTCGCCGTTTAACTAATAATATTACCTTGCGTACGAGATGCCAAACACTTTTAGTAGACCAAAGTTCTAGAATTGGTTTTCTTTTTCGTCAAATTAATTGTGAAGATTCTAATGTGCCACAAGCCAACCTGGTACAATGCAATTTCAGTTGCATCATGGTGCTTTTGTTCCATCTTTGAGATTTTGGGCTGCAATTGTCCCCTAAAATCAGTTCTGGATACCCAATGACTAAATGGTGTTGGGTGGAGTTTGTGTGGCCATACAGTGCTTGTAGGTAACATGAGGTTGGCTTGATGCCCTTGTGTCTCGTGTACAAGAGCTCAAAGACATTTTGTGGGATATCTGTAATGATGGCTGCCACTGAATGTGTTTGTGATTTGGACTCTGCTGCAGGGTTTGAAGGTTGCTCCCTGGTGCCCTCCATCTACCCACTGGAGACACTGCACAACTCACTGTCCCTCAAGCAGGTGGACGAGTTCCTCACGGCGCTGTGTAAGAATGGGAGTGAGTCTCAATTCAAGAGGCTCAAATGTAAGTGGACGAATACATTCATGTTGATTGTTAGTTATCATGAAATCTATTTTAAATGAGGATGTTGATCACTTTTGGATCGAAACTATAATTAATTGACACTGAATGGACACCAAACACATTGAAACAATGAGAAATGGCCCTTTGCATTTAGCTATATACACTACCAGTCAAATGTTTAGAATAATTAAGATTTTTTTCCACCATAGGGTTGCATCATCAGGCTGCATTTATTTCCGATTATATCAAAAATACAGTAACATTTTTGAAATATTACCGTTGTGCTGCTTAATGTTTTTGTGGAAACTGTGATACTCTACCATTCAAGAGTTTGGCCCTTGGAAGCCTTCCCCCTGTTATGACACCCCTGACAAAGATGCATAGTAGTAATAAGAAAATGTTTCTTGATCGGCAGTGTACAAATGATATATCCCTTTCTTTTCTCTTTAGCTCTGTCTGCCATGTTTGAGTCACACTCTCAGCCATCAATAGATGTTGATAGTCAGGAGACCCCAGTGTCCACCCCGATCCAGCTGAACCAACCGGCTTCAAAGCCTGTCTGGTGTGAGTATACCTCACTTTACCATGATATATGTTGATGTACCGCCGTCTCTTAACCATCATAGTACCTCCACTGTACATTTTTTAGTGGAGTAAGGAACTTTGAGGGCACTTTAAATGGTCACTCTTATTAGAGATGTGAAACCCCATATTTGGAGCAAAAAGTTAAGTCGTTGAGTTTTCAGCTCTGCCATTTTAGATGATTATTGTTGGCTTTTAATGCTGCAGTTTCCCCTGGGAGTTTAGTGATTTATGTTCAGTCTGGGCTTTAGCAGCAGCTTTCAGTAAAAATCTAGGTTGCGTTAGTCACTGCTATGTCTGCCTCTTTTTAACCCATTTACTATAATATCATTGTTTGTGAAAGCAGGGTCAGGAACATGCTGGAAGACAAATGTATCTCTCGGATTAATAGTGTAATTGTTCTGTTTTTGGTTACATAACATTAGTTCCATGAGGCTCTTTATGTAGGACAATACAGCAGGATGCCAGTTATATAAATGTGGTCATGTGAATGATGATTGATGAAACATACTGAGAATCTGCCAACAGGTTACAAAGCTCATAATCTCCTACAAAGTGATTTAAGCTGGGGACACACTTAACGATTGTAAGGCTGTTTATGAATGTAATTTGATACTTACTACTGATAATGCCCAAACGTGTCAGTAGCATTTAGTCCGAACTGAACACACTATTTTAAATGCTGACTGTATGCCAACACAGTCTTAGGATGTTTTAGCTAGTCATTAAGTGTCTCCCCGGCTTTACTAACAAGGTACACTGATCCAGACCTGCCTAAAACACCTCAATCCAAGGACAGGATACTACGTCAAACGTCCATATTAATGTGAATTGAAGTGTTGTTGCAGAGATGCTGTGTGTTTGAATGTGAGAGCAAAACTGCTTTTGCTGTCAGAGGTTAAGATTTATTTCTAAAGCTGTTCCCGAGCAGTACAACCCAAATGTTTGCTTGTGCACAGTTCTTTTTACAGAGGACAGCTTCCTGAACCTTTAAGAGCATAACACAGGCTATACAAAGACTACTTACCACTGTTAAACATTCTGCTCAAGTCATGCATGCAAAGTTGGTTCAGATCGATCGGCTTGATGTGTTTTCAGAATCTGACTCTGGCTCAGACTGATTCAGTAAAACCGACAACATTAATTTCAACTGTGTGTTTACAAATGCTTTAGAAGCTTTGTTAGGCCAATCACAACGCACTGGGTCAGCTGGCCGATCAGACTACTTTGAGTTTTTTGGAAAGAGGGGGTTTGAAGAAATCAGCACGTTTCAGACAGACTGCTGAGATTGGGAATAGAGAAGGCTGCAATAATGTACAGTATGTGAAATGTGTGTTTTTTTTTATTTTTATTTTTTATTATTAAAGCATGTTAACCTATTCTATTACACCCAATGTGAATTATTACACCCAATAATCAATTAATTAATTATAATGCCAGGATTTCATCTTGTGCGCAAGTGTGACGGATTATAGTGGCAGGTTTGGGTGTTTTCCCCCCGTTTTCTAAAATATATTTTCTGTCCTTGGACCAGTTTGGTTTAGATGTCTTGTTTCCAGCGCTGTACTGTAAAACGGACGTGTCATTAGCACTTTCCTGCTTAAGTTCAAGACCACAAAATCAGTGAAATCTAATCAATATACCGGCAAAGTGTCGTCGAAAGAAAGTTAGAGAGTCTTTAAGTTACATTTTATTTGTCTGTGTTGTCCGTCAGACCCCCTTTAATAATCTCCATAGCTCAAATATTGTAGTACAGCTGTATAGTTTCATAAATGTTAAATGTGTTTAAGGGCCCTATCATACACCTGGCGCAATCATGTGACGCCAGACACGACTTAAAGGGTTACTTCAGCGATTTAGCATTAGGCTTTGTATCTCGGTAGTATATTCAAAGTATGGTACTTTCCCCCCTCATATCCCCCTGAGACGAGAGAATTATGCATTTTATTTCTGGAAAAAATCCTCCGATGACGCAAATATTGTCATTTTGCGTCATCTGAGGATTTTTTGGCCAGAGGCTAAAAACGACAGCCAGTAGAAGGAGCTAGTTCCGCATGTTTTCAACCCGCCCACAGCGGAGGGATCTCACTCACAGAATGTAAATGCGCACGGCCACTCGGATCGGGCATTAATAACGGAGCGGTGCGGAGCAAATTGAGTGTTTCAACTTTTCAATGAATTCCTATGAAAGTTGCTTCCATATGCGATCTGAAAACGCACCAGACTGGACACGCGCTGAGAATGAATGCCGCGCTTACCTCAGCTCTGCTCAGCTTAGCTCTTACTTCACTCTCGTGATGAATGAAATCTGACTCCTGCTGCGTTTGTCCCGTGACTTTAGTTCTGCTCACTCACATTTTATTGGAAAGACACGTTCAGTTTTTAATTGTAGTGTCTATTCTCTAACTGAACAAAATTATTGTATTATAATGAAGATCAAAACGACGGTGTTGGGAGTGGCCTCTTGGGCAGTGAAGCAAGTGCATTCTGGGAGTTGTTGTCTTTCATCCACATGAGACAAAAATACATTTTCTGTCTTTTCTCAGTCTAGGAGGCACCAAATTCAAAAATAATTTCACATTTCTACTACATAAATGACCCAGTTTAAATACACATTCATCTTCCCAGCACTGAAGTACCCCTTTAAGTGTTTTTTGCTAGTTTCAGCCTGACGCAGTTATAATTTTCACGTCCAGCGGCACATTGTTTAAATAGCAAATGCCCTCACGCCCATCTGTTCGGCCATGGCCGTGCTGATCTGAAAATGAGGTGTGTTCAGGCGCATTTTTGGCGCGTTACTATTTTGAGGCAACTGATGTTAGTAATATGCGCCCATAGGTGGGTGCACAACGCGCGCACACTCTGCTTATTACACACACAGGGACGCACCGCAGCACACAAACATTTTTAAATAATAAAAATAAAAGGATTCCTCTTTGGAGAAACATTTACTCTCTGCTCGCAAATTTCACCATGTAAATAGTGAATCCACCATGGTGCGAGCGCAACTGGCTTTTAAAGGGAATGGGAGATGAGTCTCTGATTGGTTTATTGGTTACGTCCAAAACACACCCATGACTCATTAAGAGACTAGTTACAACACTTTTGGACCATGCGTCTGTCGCACAGACCGTTTTTCTGTCGTTAAACTAGCAAAGGGGGATTCTGAGATGCCCTAAGTGCACCTGCTCCATGCGCTTCAGACCATGCGCTTAGATCGTTAAAATAGGGTCCTAAAGGTCAGTGGTCTGTTATGTTCTGTTTATTGTGGGAGATTTCATACACATAGCAACTGCTTCTCCATTGCCTCATTTTGCCAGAAACTATCGTGAAATGCTTAGTATAAACACTTGGGTAAGGGTGACGGTTAAGATGTTTGTTGCAACACTCTTAAATAAATCCCTTTCATGCAACGGACCTGTAACTATGTGTATGTTTGTGTGTGCAGACACCGGCAGCCCTTCCAGTACTGTATCCAGTGCCGGGCCATCGTCTCCATCTGTAGCAGAGCCTTCATCCAACTTTGGATTCAACGAGTAGATGTCTAGAAAACGCTTTTTTTGCAGTCTCTGTTTAAAAAGATTGATTATGGTCCTAGTTATCTGCTTGGAAGCTGCTAATATTGTACTATCTGCACTTCGGCTTGAACAACTTCGGCTGAGATTCATCAGCTGATCTGTCAGCAAATACAGCTCTGGAAGCAGTAATTAGCTCTTCCGTTGTACTTGTGCGCTCCGGTGGAGTCAGATAGTAATTATGATCCTAGATTCAGTGGCAGAGAGACCATAGTAATTGTCTGTGCGTCTTTTTTTGTCACCCCACACCAATGTAATTACATTGCACAGAATAATGCAACTCGAATAAATATCCAAAGGAGCATGTAGACCAATGATGATCCAGCCGAGTGAATTCAATTCTACCACTGTTCTTTGGTTTGTGTACGTTAGAATTCTTTTATGATATTTTTTTAGATGTTTGATCATGTGATTTATTTTGAGATTTAAATGAAAATTGTATTTTTATTATTACATGCAAAAGGTATTGTTTGGGAATGAATAAATGTGTGCCGAATGAGCTGCAATAGACTTTTTCGCGAATTTTCAGCTGTTTGCAATGTTGTGTTTACTCTGAATAAGTGTATTTAATTTTAGAGAATTGTATTACTGAATAAAACTGCTGTAAAGTGTCTTTGTGTGCGGTATTGCGTTTTGTGAATGAAGGGCACCGAACCACTGAATGTACCTGGAATGTTTTGTTGTTCTTCCGGACCTAATCGTGGTTTTAAAATTCAATCTGTGGTGCGAATGTCTCAAAGACTGGTGCAAAACAATAATGCCCAGCCAACATTTATATGTGGGGCCCATATGGGTATGAAATGGGCTGAAAAATGGGCCCCATATGGGATTGTCCGCGGGTTCCATAATGGCCCCATGTTAGTTGCCCACATGGATTTCATATAGGATGGCACTTGCCACTAGGTGGGACCCAAGTGGGCAACATGCACAAGACCCATCTCGGTCCCAGCTTTAACCCAGACAAAATTTATATATGGGGCCCATGTGGGTATGAAATGGGCTGAAAAATGGGCTCAATATGGGATTGTCCGCGGGTTCCATAATGGCCCCATGTTAGTTGCCCACATGGATTTCATATAGGATGACACTTGCCACTAGGTGGGACCCAAGTGGGCAACATACAGAAGACCCATCTCGGTCCCAGCTTTAACCCAGACAAAATTTATATGTGGGGCCCATGTGGGTTTGAAATGGGCTGAAAATGGGCTCAATATGGGATTGTCCGCGGGTTCCATAATGGCCCCATATTACTTGCCCACATAGATTTCATATAAGATGACACTTGCCACTAGGTGGGACCCAAGTGGGCAACATACAGAAGACCCATCTCAGTCCCAGCTTTAGGTTTTATGTGGGTACTACATGGTTCCTATATGGGCTGAAATACGGGCTGTAAGTGGGTTTGTCCACGGGTTCCATGTTGGCCCCAGCAACTTGTTCATGTGGGTTTTAAGCAGGATTTCACAGGGCTTTAGGTGGGGCACAACTAGGGATCATACGCATGGGGCCCCATTAAGGATCATCTGGGTTCCATCTAAATGAGTAGCAACACCACACAAATACATTTTAAAGCATTAGAGCACACAGTGAGATTAAACGTTTTTCAAATATCAATTTTATTGAAACTACCAATCACATTATGCTATATTCTGACATTTGCGGAGACAATATTTAAGCTGTTTGAAGAGTATCTTTTTAAAGGTATATACCTTATGTTTAAATAATTGTAATAATTAAAGTTAATACACATTTTGAACCTGTATTTAAACAATCTTTACTCAAAGCTTTGGGCATTTGAACAGGAAATACAGTGAATTAGTGTTGTCAAAAGTACAGACCGCAATACCAAGTCGGTACTGAAATTTAAAAAAAAATGTACGCTTTGAGCACTGTTGATCAGAATCGTAAATAACTCTGATTGCCCATTGTGCGCACACGCTCATCAAATGTGATTGGCTACAATGACCAGCGCTTCAAAAACATGTTGTTAATATAAATCAATTATGCTTTTCACTGAGCGCTTAAACAGATACACACGGGAGTGTTTGAATGCAGGTGCCTATCAACCTACCGGTCCGCTGGTTGATGCCTGCTTGTGCTTTCAAATGCTCCCGCTTTGAAAACACTTTCAAACACTTCTTTCTGCTTTCAAACGCTCCCGTGCGTTGATCATTGTATCCAATCACAGACACATCCAATGAGCGTGTGAGCACAATGGCCAGTCAGGTGTTTACGATTACAGCTCAACAGCGTTCATAGCAGCATTTTTAACATTTCAGTACCGACTTGGTATCGCAGTCGGTACTTTTGAGAACACTAAAATACATACAGTGGGGACAATTACAAGCAGCAGCCACTATACATTTTTCAGTACTGCTTACACTGTAGACAGTCATTTGTGCATTCTAGACACCCTCAGTCCTCCTCCGTCTCTTGTCCCAGTGAACCATTTTGAGAGTTCCCACTCAGCTTCTTGCCGGTTGATCTTTGACATCACCAGTGCAGTCTTTTTGAGAGCCTCTGCAAAACAATTTGTTTTTTAGATATAGCTATACAATATAACACTAAAAATTTCACTTTTTTGCTTGGTTTAATCAGGGTAATATTAAAAATGGTGCTAAATCTGACTAAATGTTATTTTCTGCAGTCGATTTAAAATGTTTAATCTGAATGTAAAAACTGTTTGAATTAGGGCTGTCAAGCAATTACATTTTTTAATCTAATTAATCACACATAAAATTTGCCTGAGAAGTTAGTCCAAAAATATAATTTAAAGTAATCAAATAGAAATATTTTTGGGTGAACTTTACTGTTTGTTTTTATTCATATTGAAATATGAAATTATACTCTAAATAATAAACTAAATGTCTAATGGAGTAAGTCATTGAGTCATTCATTCGATTCGCTCAAATGTGAACGCAACACAGACCCGGGTGGGCAAGAAAAGTAACCTGCGCATGCGTTTTATCAGATGATGTTGTATTTAATTCAATAAAACACATGTAAGGGATGATGGTGTTGATGATTTACCTTGGATACGAGAGTGAGTCTGCAGTGTATGTGTATTCGCACACAGCACCGGCAGGAACATCGCGCTCTGACACGGACAGTGTAAAAACGGCCAGAGACTGAAACATTTTTGCCCTATATCTTGCATTTTAGGCACACCATTTTCTTAGGCCTTTTATAGAATTGCATTCTATAGGGTTCATTACGCAGTCAGTTGTTGCCCTGCATCATATTTTTCATGACCTAAGTAGGGGCGGGGCAAGTGCGCTAAATGCGTTAATAATTTTAACGCGTTATTTTTCACCGTAAGTAAATAATCAAAATGTACGCGTTAAATCGACACCCCTAGTTTGAATGAATGATTTAATGACTCACTAAAATACATGTTTCATTACTTTTTTTAACAAATCTCTTGTCGCCACCTACGGGTGTAACAATGTGACAATTTTTATTTTAAGTGTCAAGTTCCTTTCAAAAGGTGATTTACTTGCTACTGTAGACAGTGTTTATATCTAAACCATAAACTTTTTACTTCTGTGATCATTTGAATAATTGTAACACAGAAATAACAATAGTGTGGTTAAAAAGACCTGAATATTAAGTCTGCATTTTAAAACAAAGGAGGATAGTTAGTATGCAGACCTACAAACTCAGAGTAAAAAAGGTGACAGTGGGGGGTGGGGGGTGCGTGCCCCTGGCTCGATTTTTTTTGTTTGTGATTTTAATATGCAAATTACACATTTCTGAGCGTGACTTAAAGTGAATGACATTTAATATTTTAAAAATAATTTTATTTACAACAAAGAAACGCCTGCAACTCAGGGAAGTGTTGTGACGCATGACACAAATAAAAAGAAAAGACTGACATTAGGGGTGTAACGGTACACAAAACTGACGGTTCGGTACCTTGGTTTAGAAATCACGGTTCGGTACGAGTTCGGTACAGCAGTTTTACAAAATTGCTTTTTATTTATTTTTATATTTAACAGTGGTTTACTGAAGAAGAAAAAGTGTCTGTCCTTGAATTAATTCAATTATATCTAAAAGTTTATTGAAGACATTTCTGTAAACTATATAGGGAGCCCTTACTTGCACACTAATATTAAAGGTCCCGTTTTTCTTGTTTTTTTTTAAGCTTTGATTGTGTTTACAGTGTGCAATATAACATGTGTTCATGTTTCGCGTGTAAAAAAACACAGTATTTTTCACACAATTTACTTATCTGTATACCGCTGTTTTCACTGTCCTCAAAACGGCTTGAAAGATTTCCCTGTTCTATGAAGTCCCTCCTTCAGAAATACGTAACGAGTTCTGATTGTGCCAGCGGTTCCCGTGTTGTGATTCGACAGCAGCTTAGCGCACGCAGAGCGCACGTTACCGGAAAGGTCACGCCTCTCACCATAACGGGGATGCATGCGCTCAATGATCTCTAAGTACAGCGGCCCTGGGAAAGCCAAACAAAGGTGACTTGACTCCGGGATGAAAATAACAGCGTCTCGACGACATGGCGACAAACATTATACAAACGCAACACTTCCTCTTCTCCACGCGGGAGCAACAAGACCACGCCCCCTTTTTCGCGTACTCTTGTGGGCGGAGGTTAGTCGACAAACTGCTCTACTGACGTAATTAAAGCAGGATGTACAGGGATGTAGAACAAACCGGCCGTTCGCTGGAGGCTTTGAAAGGGAACTTCTGTTAAATAAAATATCTCGCTTGGCATTGAACTTTGAGCTTTATAATTTTACAGGTATTATTTATGCTCTAACAGCAACATTACACACTAACTAAAGTTTGAAAAATGGGATCACGAAGAACAGGACCTTTAAAGGTTAACAACAGAGCCAAAACTATTAGCCTAAATTCAGTTGCTATTTATTTTTAGGTATAATAATCAACACTCAAATAACACATTGTATGCAAACATGTAAACTTCGCATAAGGCAGTTTTTGCATTAACTTCTAAATCGAATTGTAAAATTGTTTTTCATCCAATTCATTGTTGAAATATAATAATTTATACAGTGTCTGTCATTTTCATGACAGGTTTATTTAACATGCTTGAAATAATCAAGACATCACTAACAGGTAAAGTAGAATATAATGAATAAATAGGCTAATACAGTGCATATATTTATTGAAAGAGTTGATTTCTCCAGTGAATTAAATTCTGTGGACACTGAATGACTGCCTGAGGTAAATGTGATGCTAACATTACATGACAAGATGGGCATTCATGTTTATTGGTCAGTGATCAGTCACACCACATCGAGCGTCAAAATGGCATTTATCGTTTGAATTTCGTGGTAAAATGGACTGAATACTTAATATGTTCGTGTGGAAACTCGAAATTGAAGTGTGTTCTGCGCTTAAAACAAGCCGACTGTGAACTGTTAAAGATTGCATTCGGAAACAGTTCGGTAACGTTACACGCTTGTGACATAAACGCACACATCAACCTGATCACTTTATTTCGTTTATTTCTACTGGCAGTGAAAACGCAGATATGAATGTTAGCTGTACAACGAATCGTTGTCATTTCGGAAAAAATATTGTGTGGGTGTTTGAAGCGAGATCACAATAATTTAACAATTAATCAGTAGCTCTATTTTCTGATAATATATGTGGCTCTGTACATTTCTGATATGTAGAACTATTACACTTATTTCAAAATCCTAACTACACATTGTATTATGTTAATTGTGTAAAATCTAATTAAGTAAGTACATTTAAAGGAACACTCCACTTTAAATGAACACTCCGTTTTTAGAAATAGGGCTTACGGTATTCAACATCTTTCCTACATTTAGATATGTGGGCAAATGCATTTTTGTCTCAGTGCATGCATTGTTTTAGTTTGGCAGGGTCGCCGCTAGCTTAGCTTAGCATAATGAATGGAATCCTATGTTGCCAGCTAGCATGTCCTGAGTAAACATGATTAAAAAAAAACCCAACCTAATTACTTCTTGTGGCCTGCATATTCACAACGAGTACAAACAGCGATGCAGATTAAGACTAGGCGATTTCCTAGGCGGGGTGCGTGTCCCAAAACCATAGTTGCTAACCTGTTAGCAACTTAGGTCGTTGGCAATGGGAAATTGCATTGCAACCAACAAAGTTGCTAACTTAGTTAGCAACTATGGTTTTGGGAAACGCACCCCAGATATTGACTTGGGACTATATTATGGGGAAGCACAGGCGAAGCACTGCTACTTGGGCGCAGAGATATCACACAACACATGAAATCCCCAAACTTCCGTGAATAGTAGGTGGCTATTTTTCATACAGTACATGAATGGCGATGAACATGGCTGATTTTGTTAGAGACGAAGAGGGTTACTTAGAAAGTCAAGATCCAGAACCATAGCTTGAGTTTTCAGAAGAGGAGCTACGCCTGCGTGCTTTGGAAATAGAATGACAAGAGGAGGAAGTTGCGATCGCTCAACAGCCGGAGGACGTGAGGAGGATTTTTCCGGTGTGATAAAGTGAACTGGAAAAAACTGCATCGCTATTTGTACTCGTTGTGTATACGCAGGCCACAAGAAGTAATTAGGTGTTTTTTTTTATCACTTTTACTCGGGACATGCTACCTGGCAACATAGGATTCCATTCATTATGCTAAGCTAAGCTAGCAGCGACCCTGCCAAACTAAAACAATGCATGCACGGAGACAAAAATGCATTTGCCCACATATCTAAATGTAGGAAAGATGTTGAATAAGCCCCATTTCTAAAAACGATGGAGTGTTCCTTTAATTAAATTAAGTAAAATCAAAACACCTCACATATCACGAAAGGTTAATGAATCCATTCCATACCATAAGTGATAGTGCAGCAGTGCTCCATGCAGTGTAGCAGATGAAGAACAATCCTCCACCAAATCGCCATTAATCAGCGGAATCCCCGGTCAATCTGGGGTGGGGTCGGCTGACAAGTCCTTAAAAAGAAATGTATTGAAAAATACAACAAAATGTATTGAAATTCTAACAACATTTGCCATTATAAAACATTCAGACAACATGAACAAATGGTGAACTTTGAGACTTAGTTTGTATACAATTAAAATGTTAAACATATATATATATATATATATATAAAAAATGAAATACCCAAATTACATTGGATTCACAACAACGGTCTCTTTTCCTAGATGTATCATAGCAAGGTAAACAAAATTGTAGCTTTAAAAAAGCCAAATGGCGCACAGATATCAATCTAATAAATTTACCTGCAGCCGCATTTTTCCTGTCATGACATCTCTGAGAGTCATGAGGGTCTTTCCCTTGATGTTCTCCAGTGAAGTAAATAAAGGACTGATGATGATGATGGTGATAAGTTCTTCTTTCTTTATGTCACTTCAGAGGAAGAAAAGACAAAAGTTACTCAGATTTATTATCACTAGTGGAGGAAAAGGAAATGTCTTACAAATGTAATTTTGATGATGAAAATAACTTTTAACTACATTAATCCCAATGTAAGGTTTAGAAACAATGGTTAAAACAGACTAATATCTTACTGCAGTTGATAAATGGATTCGTTTCTGGATCTTCTTCCAGTGCTTGATCAAAAATAAATGTAAACAGACATCTTATCATTAGCAGTTGGCTGTGATCTACATAGAGTTTCCTAGTGTAAATGATGCTTTTATCAGTCACTTTACTAATTCCAATGTCCCTCGTTTTAAACTAACGTTACAACATTATGATACATGAGAGGAAACATTGAAATACGTGCAAATACGCTAATCGCGATTAGCATCTCATTTCAACAACTTTAATGAAGCAGTAACGTTACACAGACACTGCAGGTTGTAACGCTACGTCTGTTACCCATTTCTAAAGCTCTCATGTGTAAGTTACACAGAGCATTTATTTAAGTTAATGAACACCATTAACACAAGATTTGTTTATCTGCATTATTTAATATTCCATTAACTATATTAACACGCTCATCCGCTTATTTTAATTGGATACCTTTTAAACAAATATATTTATTTAGGCTATTCATCTATCTGTGTATCTAAAATGATATTGGGATACATACATTAAGTAACGTTACATGAACACACAACACAACTTTACTATGACTGAAAAATATTGTCTTACCTGATATTGCATATGTTTGCAGTACCTCACAGATCCAGTCTGAGTCTGACCCTTCCTCTGTGTTCTCATTCCAGCTTTTGTTCTCCGTTAACATGCCACAACTCAAATTAGTTAAAAAATAATAACTTAACAGACACATTAATCGGGGACTGACAGAAATCTTGCTGAGCAGTAGCACGCGACTCGTTACCAATTCAAACCCACGTATTTTGAAACTCGACCGGTAAAAGGGCGCGCACAGTTGTCATTGGCCAGTTACGTAGATGACAGCACGATTAACCAATCATGATGCAAAGAAGCAAGGTGAAACAACCAATAGCAATTGTTTCAGCATGGTAATGGAAAGATTATTTTATTTTCAAAGAAATGTATGTGTTTAGTGTTATTTGTAGGCTGTATTATTTGATTAGCTGGTCGAATAGTATTTTCATGACAAAGTATAAATAAAATACATTACTGCATGGTAAACTATAGCCTCACACACAAAATTGTACACAAAATCACACAAAAAGTTTATGCTGCACTGCTCTCCAGGATTAAATGACATCCATTATTATTATTATTGATACTTATAATAATTATATTTTAACATATACATTTAGATTTTTGAATGGTTTTGAACGAAATAGATAAAATGCTAACAAAATAATAATTTGAAAGGCATATATTTCTTGAAGACATGACATTGAGTCAACATACAGATCTGGAAAAAAAAATGTATATTGATTTATAAGGCTTTTTTTAACCTTTTTCAACAGCTTAGCATTACATGTTATATCAACATTGTGTCAACGTTGAAACAACAACTTACATTATTTTAACCATATTTAAACTTTGAAGGAAAGTGCTGACTAGGATTGAAAAAGAAAATTAAACTGCACTTTATTATGTAACGTTTGCTTTATTAAAAAAGTTTGTTTGCTGCAAGTATGATTTCTTGCAGTTTTTTGTTCGCTTTGTTACTATTTTCACAAGCAAGGTGTACATTTTCAAAACTCATAGTGCTAATATCACAACAGATCATCAAAAGTGCACTTTTTTCAAACATTTCAGCATATTTTCAATTGTGTGAATACAATACACAAAACCACAAAGTATCCTTTTCACTATACAAAATAAGTGTTTCATCTTTATAAATGTTTAATTCACAGTTCATTGGACCGAAATATTTGCAATTTGTGAATAGAGCAGAATAGAGTATAAGGGAGTGGAAATAGTCAATGACGGTGTAACATCAGACAGATGGCATGAAATATAGCATTTTACATTACAGTATGTATGCCATGTGATACTGTAAACCGATTACCATGGTAGAGACTGTCACATTACTGTAACTGTAACCCTTATAAAGCTCAACTACAGTAGATTCAGTCATATACAGTGAGAACACTTATTGGCAGCAAACTCTGATATAGCACAGAACCTCATGGCAGTGTCATAACTTTATCACACTAGATAACACACTGAATACTATTTCAAACATCATGGGTTCAATGACACAAGTTAGGTAATGTAAGTGTATTTTCTAATGAGGCATATGTAGCCTGTGTTACTGTAAATAATTCAGCAACGAGGGAGATTTGAAACATGTATCTTGCATTGTTCGCTGTTGGATGAACTGATTGTTTAAAGTACTAAACTGAAAGAAGATAATATTGTTGTGTTTCGGTGATTAAACCAACATATTATAATAATCTTGTGTTTGAAACAATGATTATGTGGGCTGAAAATATGTGCAACTGAATGAAAGCATGAGATCAGGTTTTGAAAGAATGACGAGCTGTTACAAGTGTGAGCAGTTTGGATTTTTGTACCAAGAGTTTTGAAAATGTACACCTTACTTGTGAAAATAGTACCAAAGTGAATAAAAAAAAACTGTAATTTACATTGGATTCCCTTCAAAAATATGAATTTCCATTCTATCTTTCTTTACTTGGGCTATTTCACCATCTGATGAGCCTTACCTTTCAATGTTCAAGATAATATACCTCATCATTTATATACTGAATTATATACCCAGGTAGAAGAAATCAAAACTAGCAACAACCATGTGCAACAGCCATTATAATCCCATTATTTTGATAGATTAAGTAGCCTTTTGTAACCCATTCTTCATTTTCATATTCTTCATATCAAAATATTTTGAACAATTTGTATACATTTTAAAATAACTGTATGGAGATAAGCATTTGCTGTAACTCACAAAATCAGGCACTAAACACATTTGATATTTAATGTTAATGACTGTGTCTCTTGCCCAATTTCAGACACTAAAATATGTGTACCAGGCCATTTCTGACACCACCAGGGTTTGACCTAGTTTACCTCTACCAGGGTTCTTCAACTCCTGACTTCTGAACTCATCAACAGCCTTTAAGATCGTTTTTCTTGCTTAGTTTAATTCTAGCTTTAACCAAACATGCCAAACAAGCTAATAACAATGTTCCAAATATTATATAATCAAGCATATATTATACTCACATATAATGCACTCCCCATTATTCTCTTACCCAACCCACCCATTTTTGGCTTGTTTGCCCATATTTGGTTTGTCCAAAAGTGCTCCATATGTATTTCTCCATTCTGACACTGATCCAAATATTACCTATGTGGGTACTACCCATAGACTGTATAAAACATGACGTCTCCAGTAGGTTTCTGAAGAGCATTTTTAAAGCCCAAAGTGGACGGAGCCAGCTGGAAGGTTGCCACTTGGTGCTACCTTGGACCCATGTAGGCAGCCTATATGGGGCTGATTGTGTGTCCTACTCATATGGTTTATGAAAGCGGGCCCCATATGAGTTTACCCATTCAGAACCCTTATAGATATTACCTATGTGGGTACTACCTTGGGCCCATGTAGGCAGCCTATATGGGACTGATTGTGTTTGCCCATGTCTGACCCATATTGTTTATCAAAGCGGGCCCCATATGAGTTTGCCCATTCAGAACCCATATAGAGGTTACCTATGTGGGTACTATCTTGGGCCCATGTAGGCAGCCTATATGGGACTGATTGTGTTTGCCCATGTCTCACCCATATGGTTTTCCTAAGCGGGCCCCATATGTATTTCCCCATTCAGCAACCATATAGAGGTTACCTATATGGGTACTATCTTGGGCCCATGTGGGCAGCCCATATGGGACTGATTGTGTTTGCCCATATCTGACCCATATGGTTTGCCCAAGCGGGCCCAATATGTATTTCCCCATTCAGAACCCATATAGAGGTTACCTATGTGGGTACTATCTTGGGCCCATGTAGGCAGCCTATATGGGACTGATTGTGTTTGCCCATGTCTGACCCATATGGTTTGCCCAAGCGGGCCCCATATGTATTTCCCCATTCAGAAACCATAAAGAGATTACCTACGTGGGTACTATCTTGGGCCCATGTGGGTAGCCCATATGGGACTGATTGTGTTTGCCCATATCTGACCCATATGGTTTGCCCAAGCGGGCCCAATATGTATTTCCCCATTCAGAAACCATAAAGAGATTACCTATGTGGGTACTATCTTGGGCCCATGTGGGTAGCCTATATGGGACTGATTGTGTTTGCCCATGTCTGACCCATATGGATTGCCCAAGCGGGCCCAATATGTATTTCCCCATTCAGAAACCATAAAGAGATTACCTATATGGGTTCTCTTTATGGAATGCAAGATGGCGCCGCCGTGCTCGGTCGCCGTTCAGGTCGCTCCGCTAAGACTTTGCTTTTATTTATTATTCTACTCTCTTTTACTCTCTATTTTTTCCAACGGATCATCTGCTTTGATCTGTTACGACAGCAAAACACTTCTGGAAATTGGTTACCGCTACACTGACCTGTTTCAGGACACTTTCTCCAATCTTCCATCTGAGATTCGCCGGGACGCCGAGTTGAACAATGGCCACTCGAGTCGACGGCGAAGATTCAAAAAACACCGCGGGAAACGCGCTGGGATCCGCAACAGACTGAGAAAAAGAGCATTCAGTCCTCCTCTCCCGAGCATTTTGCTCGCAAATGTCCAATCCTTGGAGAATAAGATGGACGATCTTAGAGCCAGGATAAGTTTTCAACGGGACATGAGAGACTGCAACATCTATTGTCTGTCCGAAACATGGCTCACGCCAGCGGTCCCGGATACAGCCGTGACGCCGTCCGAGAACTTCTCTGTTTTTCGGATGGACAGAACAGCCGAGGCCGGGAAATCTAAAGGCGGTGGAGTGTGTTTCATGATAAACAAGAAATGGTGCGATCCTAGGAACATCTCCATTCTTTCGCGATCCTGCTCGCCTCACTTGGAACATTTAACTATCATTTACCGGCCTTTCTACCTGCCGAGGGAGTTTTCCTCGGTCATCGCCACTGCCGTTTATATTCCACCACAAGCAGACACGGGGCTGGCTTTATCTGCCCTCCATGATGTGACCAGCGGCTTCATAAACAAACACCCCGACGCTGCTTTCATCGTCGCGGGTGATTTTAACAAAGCTAACCTAAAGAAAGTATTGCCAAACTTTCACCAGCATGTCTCCTGTCCCACACGAGGAGCAAACACACTGGATCATTGCTACTCTCCGTTTAAGAACGCCTACAAAGCTCGTTCACAGCCAGCTTTTGGCAAATCGGACCATGCCGCCATTTTCCTCACACCGGAATATAAACAAAGGCTCGTTCAAGAGCCCCCGGTGAGGAGGGAAGTCAAACGCTGGTCATCCCATTCAGAGATCACGCTACAGGCAGCTCTTGATGACGTCGACTGGGACATGTTCCGCGCGAGTTCTGAAGACGTCAGCGAGTTCACAGAAGTGGCGCTCTGCTTTATCAACACACTGACAGAGCAAGCCACACAAACAATAACTATAACGTCCTTCCCTAATCAGAAACCGTGGGTGGACAGTTCAATTCGCACCGCAGTAAACTCGCGCACCACCGCTTACAATGCCGGTCTCCTAACGGGGGATATGAGGGAGTACAAAGCTTCATGTTACTCCCTCCGGCGCGCCGTTAAAGCCGCAAAACTCCGCTATAAAGACAGAGTGGAATCTCATTTCCAACTCAACGACTCCCGGCGGATGTGGCAGGGACTGAGAACCATCTGTGCTTTTGGAACTAAATCCTCTGCAGAGGTGAGAGCTGATCCGTTACTGGTGAACGAGTTAAACTCTTTCTACGCTCGCTTTGATGGTAATCGCGGCAGCGCGACTCCGGCGAGTGACGCGTCAGAGAGAGTCCCTCAGAGCAGCAACGGTCACGTGATCTCTGTCTCGGAGGACGAGGTTCGGAGGGCACTCAAACGTGTGGATGTCAGGAAAGCTGCTGGGCCGGATGGTATTTCAGGTCGTGTTCTGCGGTCCTGTGCTGATCAGCTCGCAGGGCTCTTTACATCCATATTCAACGAGTCCCTTGCTACATCTGTTGTCCCCACCTCCTTCAAACGATCCTCCATCATCCCTGTACCTAAGATCAGTAAACCCTCTTGCCTAAATGACTATCGTCCAGTGGCTCTCACATCTTTAGTCATGAAGGTCTTTGAGAGACTCATTAAAAACAACATTTGCTCCTCCATTCCTGACACTTTGGACCCTCTTCAGTTTGCCTATCGTCCCAATAGATCGACTGAAGATGCCATTTCTCACGTCCTTCACTCCTGCCTCACTCACATCGACAGCAAAAGTGGGAACTATGTCAGGTTGCTATTTATTGACTATAGCTCAGCCTTTAACACCATAGTTCCCATTAAGCTAACACACAAACTCCTGGATCTAGGCCTGAATTCTTCTCTCTGCCTCTGGATTGAAGATTTCCTCACTGGCAGACCCCAGGCGGTGAGAGTAGGCCAGTTCACCTCCACCTCCATCACCCTGAGTGTTGGAGCTCCACAGGGCTGTGTGCTGAGTCCCCTGCTCTACTCTCTCTACACCCATGACTGTTTGTCCACACACAGCTCCACCTCTATCATCAAGTTTGCTGATGATACTGTTGTCCTGGGTCTCATCTCCAACAACAATGAGACGGCATACTTGGACGAAGTGGAGCAACTGACATCATGGTGCCAGGACAACTGTCTCTCTCTGAATGTTAACAAGACCAAAGAACTGATTGTGGACTTCAGGAAGAGACAGCATCGGTCATACTCCCCTCTCATGATCAGCGGGACACCGGTAGAGAGAGTGAGCAGCTTCAAATACCTGGGTGTGAACATCTCCGAGGATCTGACCTGGACTACACACATCCAGACACAGGTGAAAAAAGCCAGGCAAAGACTGTACCACCTGCGCCAGCTGAGGAAATTCAGGGTTTCACCAGCCATCCTGAAAACTTTCTATCGAGGGGCGATAGAAAGTGTCCTGACTCAGTGCATCACAGCGTGGTACGGGAACAGCACCAGTCACGATGGCAAAGCCCTGCAAAGAGTGGTGCGCTTATCCGAGCGCATCTCAGGCTCAGCTCTCCCGTCTCTGCAGGACATCTACACCAAACGCTGCCGAGGTAGAGCTACCAAAATCATCAGAGACATTAATCACCCTGCAAACTCTCACTTCACCCTGCTGCCATCTGGTAAGCGCTTCCGTAGCCTGATGGCAAAAACTGAAAGACTCAGGAGGAGTTTCTTCCCCCAGGCCATCAGACTCCTGAACTCAGTCACGTGACTTCACTTCACCCCGCACACGCATAAACATACGGTTTTTTAACATTAACATCCACATACTGCAATTGCACTGCACTTTACTTCCTATTGTTACTGCGTAACAACCTGTAATAAACCTTGCACATTATACTTCTTTATATATACATATATATATATTTTATGTTAACCACTTATTTTTAAGTCTACAGTTTATCTCACTTATCATATCCACATATTTTTTATATTTTTATTTATCTTATTTCCTATTTTTATCTTTTACTTGATTTATTTATAATTCTACTTATGTTAATACTTTTTATTCTAATTTTATTCTATTTCTATTTTAATTTCTTGTAACTGTTATTTGCACTGTCCATGGAGCGGACCTGTTTACATTTCACTGCCAGTTGTATATTGTGTATATAACTGTGTATGTGACAAATAAAACTCTTGAATCTTGAATCTACCATGGGCCCATGTGGGTAGCCTATATGGGACTCATTGTGTTTGCCCATGTCTGACCCATATGGTTTGCCCAAACGGGCCAAATATGTATTTCCCCATTCAGAACCCATATAGAGGTTACCTATGTGGGTACTATCTTGGGCCCATGTAGGCAGCCTATATGGGACTGATTGTGTTTACCCATGTCTGTCCCATATGGTTTGCCCAAGCGGGCCCAATATGTATTTCCCCATTCAGAACCCATATAGAGGTTACCTATGTGGGTACTATCTTGGGCCCATGTGGGTAGCCTATATGGGACTGATTGTGTTTACCCATGTCTGACCCATTTGGTTTTCCCAAGCGGGCCCAATATGTATTTCCCCATTCAGAACCCATATAGAGGTTACCTATATGGGTTCTACCATGGGCCCATGTGGGCAGCCTATATGGGACTGATTGTGTTTGCCCATGTCTGACCCATATGGTTTGCCCAAGCGGGCCAAATATGTATTTCCCCATTCAGAACCCATATAGAGGTTACCTATGTGGGTACTATCTTGGGCCCATCTGGGTAGCCTATATGGGACTGATTGTGTTTACCCATGTCTGACCCATATGGTTTGCCCAAGCGGGCCCAATATGTATTTCCCCATTCAGAACCCATATAGAGGTTACCTATATGGGTTCTACCATGGGCCCATGTGGGCAGCCTATATGGGACTGATTGTGTTTGCCCATGTCTGACCCATATGGTTTGCCCAAGTGGGCCCAATATGTATTTCCCCATTCAGAACCCATATAGAGGTTACCTATGTGGGTACTATCTTGGGCCCATGTGGGTAGCCTATATGGGACTGATTGTGTTTACCCATGTCTGACCCATTTGGTTTGCCCAAGCGGGCCCAATATGTATTTCCCCATTCAGAACCCATATAGAGGTTACCTATATGGGTTCTACCATGGGCCCATGTGGGCAGCCTATATGGGACTGATTGTGTTTGCCCAAGTCTGACCCATATGGTTTGCCCAAGCGGGCCCAATATGTATTTCCCCATTCAGAACCCATATAGAGGTTACCTATGTGGGTTCTACCATGGGCCCATGTGGGCAGCCTATATGGGACTGATTGTGTTTGCCCATGTCTGACCCACATGGTTTGCCCAAGCGGGCCCAATATGTATTTCCCCATTCAGAACCCATATAGAGGTTACCTATGTGGGTACTATCTTGGGCCCATGTAGGCAGCCTATATGGGACTGATTGTGTTTGCCCATGTCTACCCCATTTGGTAAACCCATATGGGGCCCATTTGTGTTGCCCATTTTAAGCCCATGCACTCATTTCCCATTTGTGACCCAGCTAGGACCCACATTGGTAGCCCACCAGTTTTCTCCCATATGGGACCTACTTAGCTGACCCGAGTGGGCCCCATATAAGATGCCCATTTTTGGACCATGCCCACTTGGTTCCCATGTAGCCCAAGCATAAACCACGTGGGGCCCACATATACATGTTGGCTGGGTGATGACTCATGCTTTGCCCTCCGCTGTGCTGCTGTGTTGCTATAGGGACGGATTCTCATCTGCCTATTGACTTCAACTGTGAGAGCCGCGCTGAATGAGTGACTGCTAAGTAACGCGTGTATTTGTGTGTGAAGTCATCACAGGCAACCTGGGAGCTAAAGATGAAGTCATACTGTGCTGTTAGCTCATTTTCATTCATGTGGGGACACGTATGCTAAACGTCCAGTGGATGTTTTCCCAGAGGGACCTGATGGAGTGGAATAGTGAAACAACACAGAATCGGGTCTTTGAAGTGAATTATATCATGCATATTCACTTTGCCTAGTTTGAATTGCATAGTAGCTGCATAATTCATTTCACAATTTATGTGTGATATAAATTCTGACAGGTTACCGAGGCCATTAATCAGGTTTGAAAGACAGTATCATAAATTGCTCCCACCTCTCTGCCCTAAAATCTTGCCTGCTAGCAATATAAAAAAACATTGTCATAGCAACAGCTCGAGTCCAGCACTCAGAGGTGGTGAGCTCGCGAATTAAGAAGTGTGTCATCGGCCGGGGCCCAGAGACTGAGAGGCTTACAACCACTTCAGCCCCTGCCAAGAGATTTTGGGAGGGCTGAGGATGCTCAGTTAGTATGAGGTAACGTAATGTCATTGTGAAGAGAGAGGAGGAGAAACTGTTGAATGCTGCCTTCACGTGTTATCGGAAATGTCATACTTCCCACTTCTGAAGTCGTGATTACGAGCTTGTCACATTCAAGTGCTTTGTTGTTGTAAGAAAGAACAGGAATCACGGAAGACGCAACGTTTAGTTTTTGGTTTGTAGAATGTTATTCTAATGTTACTTAACCTTATTCGAACGTTATGCTAATATTACTTTAAAGTTCCCCTAATGGTATTTGAACGTTATTTTAATGTTGCTCTAACATTGGCTGAACGTCTGATGCACATGGTACACTTAACTTGTACTTAAATACTTAAGGATTTTCAAAGTCGTCATCTGACAACAAACTGTCATGACACCAAATTCCCTCGTGGAAGAAGAAAGCCATCATGTTTACAACTGCTTGCCAGGATCAACTAAACGCTTGATTTTCAAAAGTATGTGAAGTTCGCGGCTGCATTGTTGCCGTAAACTTGAACAACATTTATGAATGAATCATGTATAGATGAACGCCGGTCTGTTATTTTAGGGACATCGACTTTTCATTTTCACGCCCCTAAACATGAACGGGAACAAAACAAACTGTGATTGGTTGCTTTACATGTCAGTCAAAGTCCTCTTGGTCGGTCCTTGGTCAGTGAAAGCTGCGAGAATCCAGACCTTCGGCCGTCAGTCTGAACTAGCAGAACTGGCTACACAAGATTGTTTTAAAGTCCCCCCAATGTTACTTTAACATTCCCCTAACGTTATTTAACATTATTCAAAGTTCCCCTAATGTTATTTTAATGTTCTCTTGACGTTACTTTAATGGTCCCCTAATGATATTCTAAAATTGTTCTGATGTTACGTTAACATTATTTTAGCTTTGCTCTAACATTCTAACAGCCACAAAATAGTCTTAATATATTTGGACTCAAATAAATATAAAGCTAGCTTTATCATTTTTTTAACAGCCATTAGAGAAAATCTGTATTTATAATGTGAAGGCTTGTCACCCCAATTTAATTCTTCTTTCCATATTATTTCACAGAAATGAAGAGAAGACTGTCTTTAACTGGTGTAGAGGGTAGGGTTGGTTACCAAACTCAGTACTTTTAAGGGCACCGACCAAATTACGTCGGAACTACCGAGTACCGATTAACATCAAATCAATCTGTACCAAATTCCGGTACCTGAGAACCCATCTGGTGATATAGACTAATGTCTGTGAATATTAAACAGCAAAAAAAGACTATTTAAATACAAATCCTGCTGGTCTCTGTGCAAATGTATACAGAGCAGTTTACCTCTCTCTCTCACACACACACACACACACACACACACACACACACACACACACACACACACACACACACTCTTGTCACATGTTTCCATCTCTGCCGTCTCATGTGAAGACATGAATGCACGAACGTCATCTCCAGAGCCACTAAGAGTCATTTTATCAGCATCAGCATTTTACAGTTTTATTTGAGAAAAACTACTGTCATGTCATAAACACACAGAAACTCAAAGGTCTTCATGGCAACCCGTCAAAATAAAAGTTTGGCTAACTTGACAAATACATTGTTGAACAGTAGAATTATACGCCTCAATAATAATACTACCACTAATGTAATAATAATAAAATATCAAAACTTTATTTTGAAGTAATAAATTACAAATTTTCTTCATGTTTTCATTTTAACCATATAAAGCTCAGTTGTGCAGCAAAAAAAGTAATTCAGTTAAAAGAATATTTTATCTTCATTTGATTACCAGAAAATACACAACACATCATGTGTGGGAAATCTTAGAAATTAAATTAAAAAGAAAAATTATAATATGGTTGTTTTATGATTTAAATTAAGTACCTAGTAGCCTACGTATTTACTAGTAAATATTACAGTATACAAACATCACAGACAATGGCTGCATAATGTCAATAACACTTCTATACAGTTACTTTACAGTTATTGATGTAAACATCCCTAAAATACCGAAAAAAGGTAACGTTAATTGAAAAAAGTCCATGTGCAAATGTGCAGAAGTTGGAGGACTTTTTGACAGGGACTAGAAACGGTTCAATGAATAAAAACGAACACCTTTTTGGCAGAAAATAAAAGAAAACACATGACAAATTGTCGTGATATCAAAGAAACCAGTCATTTATACATCTGTTCGCAGATTGCTTTAATTGCCCACTTGAATGCGCGAGAGAAAGTGTTTAACAGTTACCTGTTGTTCTGTCAGTCGAAGGCACTGTGGATGGTGCCCTCTGCAGACCCCACCCCCCCAAACCAGAGGTCATTTTTTCCCCCGGAACGGGACAACGGGTTACATATTTTGGGCTCGTTTTTTTTTAAACCAGGTTGCTTATCTCTCTAGCGAACCTGGCAACACTGCCACTTACACTTCTTGAGGAACCGTTTCAGCTATCAGCTACAGACTGAAACACTGTAAGAATCCACTTCATCATCATACACAAACCAGGTAAGACTGATTATCGGTGTTGTGTAAAACTAATTTATTTCATGTCAAAACTATATATTTTCCTAAACTTAGACTGTCAACTCATCTTCTGAGATTATAAAAAGTAACATTCAGAAGGTTGTTGCAATCTTTTGATATCCATTTTTTTATATTGGTTTATCCAATTAAATATTTTCTCTTACTAACCATTTTTTATGTCTTATGTATCCTGCCTCCATTATATATTTATAATGAGGCTATGAGGAAGAGGTTTTCATAGTTTCATCCCAGAAAGGCCCAGCTGAAACAGTCAAAAAAGGCAAAAGAGAGACAACAGTAAGTTTAGAAACTGATAAAACACTTGATGTAACTTTTTAAATAGGTAAGCTTTTATCAATTTGTCGTGAGTGTTTTCGGTGGTTACATTACTGTTGTTTTGCAGTTGCAGGAGACGAGGTCAACAGAGACAAACACAGAAAGAGCATTGTGAAGGACAGAAAAGGTGGAGCTCAATGTAAGATGAGGAAGCTGTTGTTGTTGATGTGGATGCATGCAGGAGCTACAGTGAGGAATGTATTTCCCACATCTGGTCAGTAATACTCCCGGATTTGTCCAAAATTCTGTGGTGGTAATACTGGTCCATATACACCTCTTTTCAGTCAGTGGAAAGTCAAATAATAAATGAACCACACAGAAAGAGTTTTCCAAACTTTTATGTTTTTTTATTGATGATCACCAGGATGGTTCCCTTTACAGCAAATCAGCAGAAATCTACTTTTGCATTGAGCTTTTAAAGACAGAATGTTGAATATTGCACTAAAGAAGAAGAACTAAGATTCATACAGCGCCAAAGAACGAGGAAATATCACAGCATCTTCTCGACAACATCTTAGGGTAAACAGAAGCCAAGCCCAATAATATATGCATATTTCAGTACCATAAAGACAGTTAGCTTCAAATATATCTTCTTAAAATAGTTTTGTTTTAATTCTGATTATTAAACGATTACATTCAGGAGTATAACTAATAAGGTCACATGCAAAGATGGATACGTATGCATGACATATGGCCAAATGAATCCATCCCATGATGATGCATTTGATGTGGAATGAAACTGAACTAATAGAGATTCGTAGAGGTACTTTAACTTTGCAGTCTTTTTTACCTTTAGGAAATTAGAATTACAATAACCATTGAACTTCCCGAAAAGAAAGCGTTTCACATAAATGACCACGTCAGCTTTTTTATTTATATGTACAGGTTACGCCATTTTTTCATCTCTGTTTTGGCATTTCAAGTCATTGTTAAGAAGGAAACCTCACTGTAGTGTATTCAGGTTTCAGTGTGTAGTTGGTAGCCCTCTGCAAACCAAAGTTGTTGAATCTTATTTTTAAGAGAGTTCTGTATTTGTACTAAAATCAGCGACAGCTGGACATGTAATATTTTGTCATGAGTCACTCACGGTTCTAACCACTGATCTTTCGGTGACCCATTTTCTGAGGTTCACTGTTCCATGTGCATATTTAGCTAGTTCTTTGTTTTGTTCAAGCAGCATCCAGCAAAGCAACTTTTACATTCAAAAATATTATTTAAAGTTAGTGCATTCATCTTTAACACAAAACTAATTTTGTGTATAGAAATCACAGCTAATCAACAAGACCATATAGTACTTGTTACTAAGGCCAGGTATTTGAAATAAAAAGTTTTTAAATATGAAAATATATCCAGACCATAGGACGTACAGTACAGATTCAGCCTATTTTAACATAATCCTAGCAACAACAAAAAAGAAGAGATTTTGGTCTCAGAGTGGGTTTCATTGTGTACATCGGTTGGATTGTGTATTACACTGTATATATTTAACCAGTAAACTAGTTTAATCGTCAAGGCTATTGTAAGGTAAATTATTTGACCACCACTGGTAACCTGTGCGTTCTCAGTTAGCGAAAGTACACAAAGACCCTGTTACTTTGACCATCTTAAAGACAACTTCACTGAGTGAACTTAATCTATAATCAAATAACACAATATGAAGTCTACTGCAATGCTAAATACTGACTTATACATAAAAAGAAAAAAAATCAAGAGACTAAGAACAGATCCACTCACTGTCAATATACTAGATTAAGGATAGGGATGCAGTGTTTTTGGAGAAGGATAGAAGATGGCACTGCTCCCTCGAAAGCAAGGCTGCTTTCAAGGACCAAACAATTTGTGCATTTACCGACGAGGCCTTGATGTTTTGCTATTGAAGACACTGCTCACAATGTAATTGAAGATGTAGGGCCGCTTTCTCAAATCAAGTCTATTTCAGTCAATGACAGACGGCTAATATGTTCTTCCTGCCTTTTTGTAAATGGTGTAATTTCAGGTTAGGTTGAATTCATATTTTACAAGCATTAAAAGAGATAAGCTCCATAAAAACGGCAATTGATTTTCATTAACTGACCTTCATACAATTTAATGTAGTCTAAGTCAGGCCAAACCGTTCTCGCTGATTAACCGTTCCATTCCGTGCCGATCCGGCCCAGCCGGTACGGATATGGTTTAATTTTCCACTGTGGGACTGATAACGGCCGCTCCTTGGAATAGAGTGGTGCAGGTGTGACATAACTTTGTAGGCCAAAACGCGGAAGTACTTCCGGTTCCATCATACCTAAGCCAATGGGTTTTTGGTTAAATGGCTGAAATAAGGTCTGTGGTGAACACAAGCTCAAGTCTCTTTCACATTTTATTCAATGACATAAAATACATCAGTATTACCCCACTCGTGATTTTTTTGAAGCTGTTACGCATCTTGAAAAAGGCAGTTACTAACATGTGCCTAAATAAGACTACAGAGGCTGTCAAGGACATTAAACGTCATCATGCCGAACAGGCAAACTCGATGCTCTTGTAAACTAGCATATCTCAAACGTTCTGAAAAATGTTTTGAGAAAAACTGAAAGAGTTGTCGGAAGCTTAGTGGTGGTGACGTTGAAGTCGAGCGACCGCGGTGTGGTCCGTTTTTAGCTTACTTTAGCTTTTTTACTTCTGGCGACTACATTTAGGCTTCAAAATTAATAAAAGTTGTGTTCATCTGTAAAAATGATATTGATGGACAAAACGTGTAAGTTGATCACAGAGCTTGTTTTTTTGCGATAATCCAAAAGCCTATGAGAAAATCCTATTGGGTTTTTATCGAGGGAACCGGTGCAATGCTAACTGCCGGTTGGCCTACAAAGTGACGTCATACCTCTATGTAATACAAATTCGTCAGTCATTGCCTTGGTAACGCAAGGGTTTACAGATGGTATGTGATGTAAATAGTGTCCGCGTTATGGAGGATGATCAGATATTTCTCTTAATTGTATTACTGACTTGCATTATCTTCGCTCAAATAGCGCGCTTGGCTTGGCCAGCTACAGTGAAACTGACAGCCAGGCAACAGACAAGTGACCAATCCCGAGTGGCGACGTCACTACACATTCTACAAGCACCAACCTAGCTGAGAATCCCGGGCCGAGAATGGTTTGTAATCGTGCCGTGCCGAACCAAGCTCAAGTGAAAATATAACAGGAATGGTTCCTAACTGTTCTTAGAACCGTTCAGCCCAACGGTAATAGCTAAGGTAGTTCCTGTCTACTTTGTCAGACAAATTTTTTATATTTGCCATTTCAAATAAATGAATATTACTTAATTATTTACATGATGCCTATCTACCAAACTGACTTCATTTTAGAAAAGTGCAATCATACTTGGTGCAACAATGTTATCATTATAAACACCTGCTGCTTTTATATCACTCTTAACTTGTCATTAAATTAAAACTGTATTAACTGTGTTAGCGTGAAATAAGGCTATAAAGAATTTCTATTTCCAGAATAAATGTAGATTAATAGACGTATAGTTGTTTATATATATATATATATATATATATATATATATATATATATATATATATATATATATATATATATATATATAAACAACATGTCTATGACTCAGCATTTTCTTCATCAAACAACACGCAAAAGGCACACGAGGGTAACCCTCACTGTCTGCTCTCACAACATTAAAATTAGTCTATTCTATTTATTAGTCTCTCTATAACAAATGTCTCTCCAGCTACATTTTGATATATAGTGTAATCTCCACCACTAGTTTCCTTTTAAACCAGTTAAACCTAAAGTGCTTGTGAGTCAGGGAATCTCAGTTTGGGAAGAAAAAAATCTAGTCAAGTATATCAGCATTACACAAACAAAACATTCAGCACGTCACAAGTCTGAATCCTCCACATTAAAATATAAAACAGATTAAGTTGATCCTAAAGTGGCCGCATTTAAATTTTAATTATGTTTTGATGATTTTATATAAAATGATCATAACAAAATCCCTTAAGCATCTTGTAATAGGCAATACAATACAATTTCCATGTGACTCTAATGGTGGTCTACTCAAATAACGGACAGATGGGATGCAAGATGCTCGTTATTAGTCCGCTTTTGAAGAGTGAGGTGGACCCCAACAGATCCCCCTAGATCCCCAGATTAATGTACCTACAAAGTTTAGTCTGAAGAGCATCATGCTTTAGGAAGGTAACTGCAATACCAAATAAACACTACTATTAACACTGTTATTCTTTCTATAATCACATTTTCATATCAGAACCTATTCGACAAAGAGTCATATCAGTGAGTTGGTAGTTTATAAAGATGCCATCTACTTCTTCACTACAATCACACTATTGGATTGCATGTTTGAATAAAGAATGATCCATCTCTTGTCAACTAAAGGACATAAATCTTGGATCATGGTTGATTTTTTTTTTTTTTTTTTATCGCCATTTGAAAGAATTGAGATTTGGCACAAATCATCTTTGGGTTAGCAATTTAGAGTACAGTTATTTCTTTCTTCACTCTATATGCTGGTATGTGATCTCATGGGGAGACTTGTCTAGCCTCATTGTAGTAGTAGCTCACAAGACAAAACTGTTTTGAGTCTGTTCTTGAAGTTATTTGCTCTAAGGCCGTGTGACCTTATGTTTAGTGTTTTTTTCCCAGGCAACTGTGTCTATATGTGGTACATGTGCTAAGATTGATGATAAAGGACACGAAAATGAATCAGATGATGCATTAACCAATTTACAGAGGGCATTTTTTTGTGCTTCGAATTCGAATTATAGGCAGGAGAAAATCTTGGTCTCTTCAAGTTATGTTAAAAAATATAAGTAAACTCAATTTGCGATGCAACTTCAGCCTACGTTGAACATTATATTACTATTTCATAGCAGCTAGCTAGTGAACATTCAGTTTTCTGCCAAAGCCTCGCAGAAGCAATCAAAAATTTACAATAGCTTCAGGACCAAAGCTTACAATAAAGTCCTTTGACAGCACTAGGATTTTGTTGCATTTTTGAGGATTAGAATATAAACTATAGATATTAGCGGATGGAAGGCTGTGGGTGGACTAACTCATCTAAACCTAAAAGATTAGAAATGAATGAGGAATGAATGGCAAGCTTTAGAAAGAAAAACAATTCAAAATTCTATTTTGCAGGCGGGGAAAGATTCATCTTGCATGACCACTGTGCTGCTGCTGGCCAAGACCATTATATTCAGGTCCTGCTGTTTCTCATGGGTCTGCTGATACCAGTCCCGAGTTACCTCTGTGTCATGTGTAGGGATTAAAGTGACCTAAATGAGAAGAAGATTGTCATTGTCAGATTAACTATAAAAGATGGTGTTTTGCTTGCAAATAAGACCTTAGGACAGGGGTTTTCAAACAATCTGAGAGACCTCCTCTCCTACAATATAAATGCATCTATGTAATTTCATGTAAAGAATACCATTTTTACTGTGAGACAAAAAAAAAGTTAAATAGTTGGCTTTTATATTGTCATTGTGTTAAAGCTAAAACGTTTTTTTTTCTTACTGTTGAAAACTAGTACAGTAAATACTAGATAAATAATATAAAAAGGAAAATATACAATACTAAATATAGAAATAAAAATATAGGATAAAATTAAATATAATAAAAAACTCAATGGAACAATTCTTAGGATCCTTTAGAAAAAAGTAAAATAGTAATATTATCGAAATTTGCTGAATGTCAATGTAAAGCAAATCCTTAGATTAAACATATTTAATATTAATATTTTGAGTGCACTTTAACTTCGACAGCCCTAAAAAATGTAAATCCTTGATCCGTACTCCCTAACAGCCCCTTGTGCCCCCAGATACCAGTTTGAAAACCCCTGTTTTAGAGTATTACTACAACAGACACAAACAAATGGTACCTGGAGATTAGTGCCCCATTGTGCCTTCCCTTCTAGGAGTGCATCTAGAACGGCACGGCTGGGTTCACCACTGCCTGGATCATTTCCACTGACGACGTAGTATGCTGCTCGCACTCGCTTGAAGAACTCTTGATCAACATTTTTAGCACTGCAGTGATTGGGAATGTAAGCTAGGTCGACATAGATGGGAGATCCAGGTGGAGTCCCAGCGCTGGATTTCACGTTGGAGCCTAAAAGAATATAACATTGGCTATTTGCATGTGTGGTCTAGTGCAGGACCATTGCTATGCTGTAGAGAGAATTGTCTGGCCTATCCTACTGCTAACTAAATATTCAATTTCAACTGATAAATAAATAAAATCTCTACTATATGGTAATATAAAGCATCCTGATATTTGTACCTGCATTACTCTTAGCGCCATTGACCAATACTCTTCCTGGGTTGTGGATGTCTCCCCTGGATCCCTGTGTCTCAGACATTTTGGCCAAGCGAAAAGCCTTCTCTGAATCTTTTCTTTTAAGAGCATGAGGCGAGGAGTCTTTGGATGTCTGCTTCACAGGGGTAGTAGATCTCCTGCCTTTTGCATCTCCTTTACGTGACGGCGATGCAGATTTTCCTAGTGTCTTCCTCAAACCTCTATTTGTTTTAAGGTCTTTCTTCACTGGTCGTTCTGTGTGGGTCTGGCCATTAAGAAGGGCCTCTGGGTCCACCATGCACACATCAGGGTGTGGTGAGTGAGGAAGAGGGTCTTTCACTGGGATGGGAGGGGGATCGTGACTCCTCGGGGAGGAGGAATGATGGCTTCCCCCGCTGCCGCCAGCTGCAGACATTTTGTCCACTGGTAGATGTTCTGCATCTTCATCAGAGTCGAGGTTACCTTCAGCTGTAATTGATGGACATTCTTCAGTCTCTGGAGGAACATCTGAGTCAGACTGAGATGGGAGTGACTCACTCAAAGATGTAGGAGGAGTTTCCTCCCCTGCTAGCATAATGCCTTGCCCTGTCGCTGTACTGCTTGGGATGCTGTGCGATCCCTCCTTGCCATCCTCATGGTGACTGTGGGGATGACAATGCGGCTGCTTGTGGGATCTCCTTTTGACAGAGTGCTGCTCACGCTCGTCATCCTTTGAATGATCACTTCTGGAATCTTCCTCTCCCTCCTCACTTGATAGCTCATGCGGGCTTGGATTAATAAAGGAAGGCGAGATATCTCCTTTACGGTGTTTAAAAAGCGATGGTGAATGGGAGGATGTGGCCTCCATACTGAGATCAGAGGGTCGAGTTAATCCTTCATCCGACTTCTTGGAGACCTCAGAGCAAGCCTGTGCTCCTGATGGCGGAGTTGGTGGACGTTCTTTTGGATCATACACTTTCTCCTGTTCATCCCCCTCTTCCTCCTCTACACCTTCATAAACATCTTCCCCATAGCCAGGTGGAGCCTTTAGACATACAACATCTTCATGCTGCATTGTGGACGCAAGGGTACTATGCTGGCTAGACTCAACTGTATTTGCTTTTTTGCTCTCTTTTTCCATCATCTTTTCTTTTTGCTCTTTATTCTCTTCATTTTTTCCCTTACATTCCTTTTCTACAAACATTTCAGTTTGTTCTACTTCTTTCTTTACTTTTGACTCTTCAGTTTTCCCTTCACTTTCACTCTTTTGCTCTGACTTCTTTCCACAATCTAGGATCTCTCCCATCTTTTCTGACCTCACTTCAACCTCCTTTTCAGGTTGTATCTGTTCTTCCTCCATTGCTTTATGTTTTAATTCTTTCTCATCGGTCTTACTCTTCTCTTCATATTCCATCTTGCTCACTTTTGCTTCTTTAACGTCAACCCTCTCCTGCACTTTCTCAGCCAAGTCTTTAATTTCATCAGACTTCTCTGCCCCTTCTTGCTTCATACATTGTTCACTTAGTGTGCTAGTACTGAGAGTCCCACAAGCTGTGACTGGCACCTTCTGAGAACTTGTCATTTCTGTTGGTGCATCTGTGGTGTGCAGATCAAATGAATGTAATGTTGTGGTTGAGGCTTTTACATCAGTATGTTGCTCTGGTAATGACTCTGTGCTTAATTTTTCAGTAGCTGAAGAACTTTCACACTCAATTCTGCATGGCAAGGTTCCTTCCTCAAAATTGCTTTTGTTATCCTCAGGCTCATCATCAGAAGATTTTTCTTGTGAATGTTTGTCTGCAGAGTCAGCCTTTTCCAAAGGGGAAATGTCAAACTTGAGGGATGTGGAAGATGCCACCTCAGTTGGGTGATTTGCATGCTCAGAAGTTGCTGATTCTGGCAGTTTTGTAGAATGTGGTTCTGCTACATGTTTAGGATCAGAGACTAGATCCCTGTCAGATTTAATGCTTGACATATCCTCCTCTGACTTTTCCTCTGCAGATGATGTTTGATCTTGAAGAAACGATTTGGATTCCTCCAGGGGACTGAGAGGAGAAAACCTGGCAAGACTGGATATTGACTCAGCTGTTGTTGTAGCAGGTGTCATTCGATCTGAGACTTCCATGTATTCATCTCTTTTTAAACACGGTAAATCCATAATGGGTGACTCTTCCTCTTTCAGGGATGAGTACTCAAATGAAATACTGTCTCCATCTGACCTTAGTTGGACAGTAGGAATATTAATCGGTGGTTCTAACCCTTCTCCAAAGTGTTGACCAGTCGAATATGAGGCAGATGTTGAAGAAGAGTAACTGAATGATGAAGATGATGAGTAAGTTGCATCAGACATGGCTGCTTGAGCAACAGCTAGGGATTCAGACACTTCAGGCTTTTTATCAGAAGTTTTCTGTGGTTCATGTTTGTCATCGCTGGATTTGGGTA
Organism: Gobio gobio; assembly: GCF_949357685.1. Lineage (NCBI taxonomy): Eukaryota > Metazoa > Chordata > Actinopteri > Cypriniformes > Gobionidae > Gobio > Gobio gobio. The sequence goes on from NC_137121.1 coordinate 19,132,761, forward strand.
TGTCAAATTGGACTGAACTAGTATCTTCTTTCTTGGACTGTTGATCCTCCTTGCTGATTACCTCGTGGTGCTCTACTGATGATGGCACTGTTGTGGGGGACATTTTTTCTGTGTATGAGTCACCAACCATACCTGTCTGTAGAACTTTTGCAGTAGCTCCAAAAGCTAAGGAACCAATGGTGTCTTCTTGTTTTGTTTCGAGTGGTTTAGATGTAGTCGCAGTATCAAATGCTGCCTTGGACTCTTTCTCAGACATCTCTCTGGCACCCTTTTCAACATCCAAGTCACTTGCATTTTCCTCTTCCTCTTCCTCATCCTCATAGTCATCCTCTTCTTCTGCAAATATTTTTTGGCTTCTGACCAAGCATTCTTCGGACTCTGCACTCACAATCAATGTCTTGCTGGAAAGAGAATCTGTTTTGCCAGTGCACTCGAGTGCAAGAACATTGTCGTCAACTTTTATAGACTGCCCTGAAGAACCAGGAGTGGCGATGCTGGGACCTTCAGCCGATAACCTGGCAGGAAGCATGTCCTTTTCAGGTGGTGAGTACCGACCAGAAGAAAACAGGTCACCTTTGCTTTCAGCTGAATCCAGTTTGTTTTTATCTTTGTTACCTTGACTTGAGATTGGACTCTCCATTGTGTACTCGTCGTAGGCAGATGTTGATGAAGTTGTTAGACTCTGAAGACTTTGATCTTGTGATAATGTGAGAGGGCCTTGTGGAGGGGAAGCTTCAGTCACGTGGGTTTTGGTCTTGTCCAAGTCCTCTGAATGAGACGTTGCCAATGTTTCTTCTGTTTTATGGTCTTTCTCTTGCGTATCAGGTTTTGAAAGGCAGGAAGCAGATGTACATGGCTCTTTATCTGACAATTTAACACAATGGTCATCATCTTTTCCTTGAGGAGGAAAATGTGTGACCTCTTTCTCCTTCTCCTTCTCTTCTCTCTCCAATTTCTCTGATTTGTCTTGCAAATCACTAGAGGCAAACGAGCTTGAACCTGCTGCCGAGGTGGCTTTGCTGTCATATGTAAAACTATTGTCGACAAAAAGATCTGGTCTCTCTTCTCTAACCAATTCTTCCTCTTGGTATCGTTCCTTATTGTCTTGCTCTGAGTAGGCACTGTGGCTGCTGTGAATACTTGAAGTCTGGTAATCAACCTTGCTGAAAGACACTGGCTCATCATCACTTTGTTCCTCTACTGAGCAAGTAGCTCCAAGCAAAGAGGCCTGACTTTTCCTATTGCCATCTAAATCTCTATCCAGACTAGGGTCCTCTTCCTCTCTTTCTCTCTCAGTGTCTTTTGAAATGGGCTTTTCATAAGGCTCATATTTAGAAGCTTCATAGCTTTCTTTTTCCACTTCATACATCATCTTGTCATCAGATTTAATTTTCTCACTATCAGCCTTTTCAGCACATTTCTCATCAGCACTGTCAGTCTTTTGAAAATCAGAATGTGACTCTAACCCTGGAGAGGCAGCCTCTCGTTCTCCTTCCCTTTCTCTCTCAGCCTCCTTCTCGAGTTTTGCTGCTTCCTTTGCAGAGATCAATGTTTGATGTTGGCTATCCTCAACACTGCCTTGATTGTCGAGGCTTGGCAGTGTGATACTCATTGGTTTGCTCTCAGTTAGAGTTTCTAAGACAGTTTCTTTACTTGTATCTGCAGTAGGTGTAAGTGATGTGGTATCCACCTTGCACTCCTTCTCTGGTTCAGTTGATGTGTCACTTGAATCTTTAGTCAACTCTTTCTCTTCTAAATGGGCCACAATTTCCTCTTTTTTCATACTTGTCTCAGGTGGTTGTGCAGAACTGCTTGCCTTTGGTTCCTCTGACTTCCATGGTTCCACTGATAATGGTCTTGAACCAGCACCACCCATACAAACAGCATCTCCTTCATCCTCCTCAGTACTTTCATCTTCATCTGAAAATTTGGTTGGAAATGTACTTTCAAAGCTTGACTTGATGTCTTTTGTTTTGTCTACAGTTGAGGTTTCTTCAATGCATTTTTCTTTATAATCTAAATTTAATTTGAATCCAATGTCTGATGATAGAAAGGTATCTGTTTCATGCAATGACATGTCTTGTTTGAAATCTTCTTTAGGTTCATCTTTCAATTCCAATTTTACTTTACAGCTCAGATCTGAGGTCTCAAACATTTGTTCTGAAGATTTATCCAGAGATTTCTGTTTAGCTCCCAAGTCCATTTTGGTGTCTAATTGTGACGCATCTTCTTTCATTAATTGATCCTCAGACTCTTTGCTAACTTTTGAATCAATTGTTTTATCTTCTACAATGGGAAGGTCTAGAGTATCGTGTTCGGATTTTGAAACCACAGATTTTGATTCTGATGTAATCTGTTCGGTCTTTTCTTCTCCCACAGATTTGGACTCAAGTTTTTGTTTTGTGTCTGATGGTGCATCTGTCACCATACTTGTTTGAGGTACTTCAGTTACAGTCTCTTTTGTGTGTTTTTCTTCATACTGTTGGTCCTTCTTAGCAGCCATGTCGGTACTATCAGATTGTGATTGATCTGTAGATATCTGAAGTTGAGTATGCTCCACATGCTCATCTTTAGATTCGTATGGTTTTGGGGATATGTCTTCAAACTCAACTGATTGTTCAGATTTGACAAATATTCCTTTGCTTATTTCATCCTCTTTAGCTTGCAAAACTTCTTTCTCTGATTCTCTTATTGCCTGGGATTCTCTCTTCACTTCAGATTCAAAATCAGATTTAGAGATAGTAAGCTTATCTTTTTCACTAATCTGACATTCTGTAGATTCTTCATCTGGTTTGCTAGTTAGCTTCACAACCTCTTTGTTTTTGCGATCCTGATCATCTTTAGCAGACAAATCTAATTTCTCAGATTCAGGCAGCGAGACTTGACCTTGGATCAATTCTGCTGGTTCATCTTTAGATTCTTGGTCTAAAATTAGCGAGGAATCCACTTTGTCTGAAATGGATATTTGTGTTTTGGATTTAGTGTCTTCTACAGTTTTTTCCATATCTTGGCTAGTTTGGTGCACATTATCTGTATCCTGTGAAATGACGGAATGTGAAATTTGAGGCTTTTCTTTGGATGATACATCTCCTTTTTCTAAATGTGTGGTTTGAGTTTCTTCCAATAGCTTCTCCTTCAAGTCTTCATCTTGTTTACTAGCAATTTCAGTCTCACCTGGAGTTGCCCCTAATATATGAGGTTCCATCTCTTGCACTGACTTCCTTTTAGATTCTTGTTCATCCTTAGCAGACATATCCTTCTCTGTAATGGACACCTGTGCATGCATCTCTATTGATTGAACATCTGGTTTTGAGAGAGACATTTTCTCCTGTGTCACAGATTTTACTTCCTCTATATTTTTATCCTTAGATTCTTCATGTTCTTTGGCAGCTGAAATATTTTTCTCATATGTCAGCCCAGCCTCACTTTTATATTCCGTCTTTTCTTCATCTTCATCACCTCTTTCTTCTTCATCTGTTTTTTCACTTAACTGTTGTATTTGAGATTTGAGGCCATCTGTGTCATCCTTAAGCAGGGCTATACAGATGGATGAATCAGTTTCCTCTGAAGCCACATGTTCAGGTAAAATATCAGTTGACTCTGATTTCTGCTCAGAGGTCTTAGGTTTAGTTGTCATATCTGTCTCTACAGTGTCCTGTGTCTCCATATGAGATGTTGATGTTTCTGCTTTGATGTCTGGGCTTTCTAAAAACTGACAAGATGCATCAGTCAGTTCTTTCTCTTTGGATTCCTTTACCAATTTAGGATAAATTTTGTCTTTGTCTGACAGAATTTCTTCTTTCTCCTGTTTCTCTATCTCCAACCTTTCCAGAACTGCTGGAGAACTCTTATCTTGAAACGCTTCTTCATTTGCATTTTTCTTATCAAAATCCTCTTTAGAGGGCAATGCTGCTTTTTGAGGTTCTGATATTACATCACCTTTATCTGTAACCTCTGCATACTTTAATAGTTGGTCTTTCTCTTTTTGCTTCTCTTCAGCATCTCTCTCACCATCCTTTTCTTTCTCTTTCTCTCTTTTCTCTTCTTTGTCTGTAGATGATTTTAAATCACAAGTTTCTTCAACGTCATGATCATATGATAACGTGCTATCTTTATCCTCAAGAATTACAGCCTTACTGCTCTCTTTTAATTCCTCTTCAACTTCGCCCTTCTTTTCAACACTTGGATCAGGTATTACCTTTGTATCACTAATGTCTTTTGATGGTAGAATTGATATACTTTCTTTTTTAGCTAAGAAGTCATCGATAAGTGGAGATGGTGCAGAGGTTGCTTCCTGGATTATCTTCTTTTCTTCCTTCTCTGCTTGAGGTATTTCCTTCACATCTAAAATTTCAGATTTTTGTTCCCCACTCTCCTTTTCAAATTGTATTTCACTGGTGCTAAGTGGCTCTCCTGGTTCTTTATGTGTCTCTTTAAAGAGCATTTTATATTTCCTTTCCACAGGTGACATTCTTAAGGGAGAGTGAGATGCACTAGGTGGTCCAGAATGTGTAGGAGAAGTCATTTTCACAGTGCTGTCATCAGGGCTAACGCACCGGTCTTCCACCTCTGGAAAAACACTAGCTTCAGAAACAGGAAGCTTAGAAACACTGTGGGATGGGGAAGAGAGTGTTGTTTGTACTTCGAAAGATGAATCCTCCCTAGGAGGTGATACTGATGCCTTCTCCATCTCAGGATGTGAGAATTTTTCATCAGATGAAGAATCAGGGACTAAAGGCACAAGACTTTTGGGTTTGTCCATTTCTCTCTCCTTGTGTTCAAGTTTATCAGGTGAGGCATATCCTTCTTGTAACTTTCCAAGAGAAATGTCAACATTTGGTGTTTGATCTTCATATTCATCCTCCTCTTCATCATCGTAATGGGCAGTCATCTCGATTCCCTCGGTTTTGCCATCTAACGGAAGTGGAGGAGATTCCTCAGAGGGGGATGATTTGATGTACTTGTCTTCCTCTAAAGAGGATGTTGGTGAGATGGTTCCAGCAGAATGTAGGTAATCTTTTCCTTGGGAGGCCTCAGTCTGAGTAACCGGCTGAACGGTGTCCAAGACCAGGGAGCTTTTTCCAGTGTCTTCAGTCTGAGGTGCTGTGACTGATGCCACTGACTGATCTTCTGCAACGGAAGTGGGTAAAGAGGACAGTTTGTCATACTCTGTTATGGATGTTGCTGAAGAAACATGTTCCTCTTCAGCTAATGGAGCTGCGAGTATGCTGGTGTAGATTGAAATAGCTGGCTCCTGTGCCCCCATTAATACTTTGCCTGTTCCATTGCCCATTGCAGCTGCTTGCATTTCTCTCATTCCAGGGATGGCATCAAAGGAGCCTGGTTGGTCTGGGACAGAGACATCATAGCTACCAACCTCATACTGAAGGTGTGGTATCCTGTCCTCTGCTTCTTCGTGGATCTCCTCATCTGAGATGGTCTGCTCAGTCTCAGAGTAACCTGGTATGGTTTCATCCTGGATATATGATAAGTTTTCTGCTGCAGCAGCTCCTTGGGCTGTAGAGGTAATACCAGCTGTGATGCCTCCAACATTTGACAAGTATGCATCCTCTTCTTCCTTCATTTTCTCAGCAGAGAGATCTTTTATTTCTTCATCTGCAATGGCATCCAAATCCTCTGCCTCCTCTAACTCAGCTTTTTCAATCACATCCTCTTCTTCAAGGTGCTCCTCTTCTACTTCAATCTTTCTTTCTTCCGCTTGTTTTTGCTTTTCCATTTCCTCAACTTCATGCTTTCTGTCCACACCTTCCAAATCTTTGGTTTCCTTTTCTCCCCCTTCATCCTCTTCATCTCCTATTCCCATGTCTTCCTCCTCCTCCTCCTCTGTCTTCTTAACAGGTTTTATCTCAACCTCCTCCTCATCTTCATCTTCAATTGCAGCACCTTCATCCTCAAATTTCTCTAATTCTGATGTTTGGGGCTCATCCTGTTGTTCTTTCACTTCTGCTGATGGCACTTCTTCGATTTCTGCTGATAGCGCTACTTCTTTCTCTGTAGTTTTCTGTTCCACAATATCGGTTTCTGTAACATGATCTTGTTCTCTTTCCTCTGCAGCATTTGAAGATTCATCGTCTCTTTCAGCTGGTAAACTGGAGACAGTAAGGGCACTTTTAGGGGCTTCAGAGTCATCTGTGGCTTCAGTGGGTTTCATTTCATCAAAGTCTTTTGTCAAATTTTCGGCTTCTCCTGTCCCATTTTCCTGTTTCTCAAGCTTGATCTTCTCAGCCACTGGTTCTGCCTTAATCTCTGCACACTCTACCTTGGCAGTTGTAGGTTTGCTTTTTATTGTTTTGGATTTACCTTGGGTTTTGGCTTTGTGGAGAGTCTTTCTGACCTCTGGAGTGAAAGGTTTCAGGTCAGGTTTAGTTATTTTCCTCAGTTCAGGTTTTGAAGTGTCCTTGGGTTTAAACTTTTTCTCATCTTTTTTCGCAGCATCATCTTTTTTAATTTCACGTTTTTCTTTCTTAACTTCCCTCTTTTCTTTGTCTTTCTTTTCATCCATTTTGGACACCCTTTCCTTGGGGTGTTTTTTCAGTGATTTCTCCTTCAATAACTTTTTCTTTTCTGTCACTTCTGTTTTCGGTTTCAGTGCCTTGGTGTGCTTCTTTTCTTCTTTTTTCTCAATCTTGTTCTCTTTGACAGTGTCACTCTTTGTTTCGACTATGGATGCATCCTCCTGCTCGTCGGTTTCTTTCTTAGAAGGCTTAGCTGGCGCGTGAGTCTTGGGAGATGATTTGAGACTTTCTTTGCTGTCAGTTCTTTGCTTTAGCTTTGTTTGTTTTACAGCTGAAGGTGAAACGGCAGAATTTATGTCTTTTTGTGTGGCTACTGGATATCGCAAGAAATCAAGGTGCTTCAACTTTTCAAGCCCTTCAAGGATTTTGTTCTGAGGTGCATTTCCAGGGAATAAAACCCTTACGATTTTCTCTGAGGGGTTGGCAGGAAGCCATACGACAAGTGCAGCAATAGATGTCAAATATGGTACCGATATTTCTCCTTCTTTTCCATTGGGAAGCACTATCCCCGTCTTGGCTTTGCTGTTACCTGCCCACTTCTGCATGAGGAACTGCATTTCCTTACTGTCTTTCACAGGGTTCAGGACAAACATGTCTAACCTGCCCACACCCATCTTGTGAAAAAGAGTAATGGGCTCAACAGTATTACTAACCACTCGAAAAAGAGGCTCAGGCTTAATTCCCAGCTTGTTGAGGTATTGCAATGAAAGAGAGGCTTCCTCAATACTTCGCTTAACTTTCAAATTCGATTCTGATGTGCGAAGCTTCTCAGGTACATTGAAGAAGACGACTCCGAGCTCTGGCGATATCAGGTTCTTCATCCAATCACTGTAGGTGGTTGAGCCTTGAGACTGCTCTTCCTCCTGCTCTGCAACCTTCCTTTGAAGGAGTCCATTGATCCCAGGAAGATTATCAGCACCAATATGGGTAAGAAGGACAGAATCAATACGATCTAAATGTCTGACAAGCTTCCAAAAGCATGACCTTCTGTCGGAGCCACCGTCAATCAGAATGTTAAAACCATTGACAGCAAAAAGCGCAGAATCTCCCCGTCCACCAGGAAAGATGTAGCAGCAAGGCTTTGAGAGCTTTAAGAATCCTCCTGAGGTTGGAGGCTCAAGAAGGTCAAATGGGGATGGTACATCCACAGTCTCAGATATATATTCGGTAAACTCAGTGACCCCCTCCATCTTAGGGAGTGTGGGCTCTGGATTTAGCCTATAATTCAGCAACTCCCTAATGCGTTGCTGTTGCCCCAGAGAGCTCCAGCCTGCTTCACCACGACAAGACACGGTCAGTGATCCCCGCTGTCCAGAGCTGGATTCAACCAGCAAATTACTGACCTACATGAGGAAAACAAGTAAAAAATTTGTCAAGATATATTGTTTTTTTATCAATTTGAATACAATTATATTCTCTAAACTTACTCCAGGATCAGCAAACACACGTGAGAAGGTTTGATGACTGAGCACTCCAGTTTGGAGAACCAGGTCACCTTGGTCCGAGCTTTGCCCACTCAGGACCAGTAGTTTATGCACAGCTGGGTCAGATATAAGACAATGGATCTAGGACATATTAAGAGACATAGAGGGCATTTAAAACACATAAGTCAATTAGAGTCAGTCTGTTTGCAGCAAGGTTACTTGATTAAACAAGGTTATTAAGTCTAACATCAAACCTATTCATCAATCTTTATTAGAAACAAACAGCACCTTGTCCAACATAGATTTTCTTTAAATAACTTACCTCAGAGATAACAGTATCTTCTGAAGGGTTTACTAATACAACAGTCTCAAGAACATCACTTTTGTGGTGCAGAGTCCTTTGTCCTGGAAGAAAGAAATATGTTTTTTCTTATTGATAATTTAAGGATTTTCATGATCTAAAACAGATGCAGCATGGAGAGGTACACTAGTTAAAGGCCATCCTGTAAAGAAAGAAACTAGCAAACAGAAAGAGAACGGAAGAAATAGACCTCTGAGGTTTAAGCATTAGAAAGGCTATAAACATAGTAAACTGCTTAACATCCCTTCAGATAAATAAATGATGATATTATGATATATATATAATGATATACATTTGGTCATACTTTAGGGTCCAAAATTAGGGTCCAATTCTCACTATTAACTAACTATTAACTATGACTTTTGCCTCAATAAACTCCTAATTACTGCTTATTAATAGTTAGTAAGGTAGTTGTTAAGTTTAGGTATTGGGTAGGATTAGGAATGTATAATATGGTCATGCAGAATAGGGCATTAATATGTGCTTTATAAGTACTAATAAACAGCCGATATCCTAGTAATATGCATGCTAAAAATCTACTTGTTAATAGTGAGAATTAGACCCTAAACTGAAGTGTTATCATAAATGTTTATAATTTTATTAAAGCTGCACTTTTTTAATGAATCACACTTTAGGATGAACCAATTCACTAGATTGCATCAAACATTAGGACAAACAATTTAGGTTGCTTGTTAACAAAACTGTATGCCAGTATTCTGAAAAAAAGGTAACACTCATTTAAATGTTATGGGAAAACTTTTGGAAAAGCGCCTAGTCCTCCAAAGCATGTCCCATAACAACACTGCAGTGATTTGTTAATTTGAAAGTCAATGATAGCAGCCATATGATTGATTAATGGTAATCAAAATGAATGTCCCTGAAAGGCATAGCTATCGCTCAAATCAATCGTCATTCATTTAGAAAAGGACTCCAAGATGTACAGTATAGCATGTCCACAGCTAAAAGACAACCTTAGTGCAATGCATTTCAAGGACAGTCCTCCAAGAGTCCTGTTAATGAGACATCATGGATGTTTGGATTACAGTCAGAATTAAGGGGTTTAGGGCTTTAAGTGTATATTGCGATAAGAGGATATCCATGTAAAGCTAATAGGGAGAAATCACAAATGCAACATAAGTCTTTACGTCGTCTGAAGAGTCCAGTCCAAACACATTTATCCTGTGTTTTCAGTTGTGTAAAGAGTGTTATAAGAGCAGGGTGTATGGAGGAATTAGTGGGATAATCAAAGAGCTGCTGAACGCAGCACTACTGGGGTTTGGACCAAGCTGGCCTTAGCCCAGCATTGCTTCTATGAGCCAGATGGTGTGAGATGGAAGTACAGAAGTGAAAGTACAACATATGTGAAGACTGGTGAGGCAGATCTCACCAGGACAAACTGAATGCAAATAATACAGGCTGCCACGGAAACGACAAACTGGTAGCTCCGACCCTGCTGCCTTCTGCAGAGTGACAAAGTACAAAGAAACAAGAGAGGTATGAAAGTCTCAGGCACTGCAATGCCTCGCCATTGGCACAATGCCCAGAGCAACATGGGTCCATTGGCTTTTTGCAATGAGAGCTGCTCCGTTTTCAAGAAACGGCTGAAGATGCATCTTTTTCGTTAACACTTGACCCATTGATACTAACACTTACTATCCTATATATCTATTCTTAAAAAAAACTTGCTACATGTACTGTGCTAGACTAACTGGGACACTAGTCACAGCACTTGAATTTTGTTGCCCTATTGTTGCTTCTACTGCTCTCCTCATTTGCAAGTCGCTTTGGATAAAAGCGTCTGCTAAATGATTAAATGTAAATAAATACACTGTGTCCTTTAAATGTGTATACCAGCTAAAAGTGAAAGCATATTGATGATCTCAAATGGGCCTAAAATCCACAAAACTCCTTTGCCATTTTGAATAAACAGATGGTTTTGCAGAGCAGTGTGTTCAGCCAGCTTCCAGTTTCCACTACTCCCTTTGGCACTTTTCCACAGTCGCTAAAGAATAGGAAAGAATGTAGTATTAAGTCCAAGGCTAAGTTAAGATATCCAGTGTATCTGTTGAAGAACAAGCATCTTCATAACGGCTGACTATTAATTAATGACTTGGGTTCGACTGCAGAAACATCTTAATTGCATTAGCATCATTTTTTAAGAAGGTCTCAGTGTAGAGATCCAGTCCTACCTCACCTGACCCGCTTGATATAAATATCTGCTCATGAACTCTAAAAATGAGAGCACTCCGTTAAAATAAGCTCAAATAGTGCTATGATAGAAGACAGACGAAGCATCCGCACTGCTCTAGATATTTTGCTCTAGATATGATCACCCAAGAGATTGAGGCCTCTGGAAGTTTGGGAACAGAATCGCCTCATCCGAGCATCTAAAACAGTCACTCATGCCACCATCCTATGTGCTTTTGGGAGCAAATAACCTTGTGAACGGCACGTCTTGCTGTGGTGCATTGTAATAGCAATGCTAAATCTGTTTGCCCCAGTGGAACAAGCCATTTAATTCCCATTTCATGTACAGATGACACAGAGGTCAGCAATATTATGACATTTCTTTTTATTTAAAAATTGACTTGAACATTCATGAAGCATAAAGCACCACAGGTGTTTGGTTTTATCTAACTAACTTTTCAGCGAGGAGAGAATTAATACTACTTTTAAGCGGGGTTATAGTAATAATCCCATAAATGTGTCATCAATCCAGTCTTAGTCTACGCCAGTAGTTGAGAGAAGAATGATGGGAGGAAAATAATAATCAGAAATTATTATAAATGATATCGCTAATCACCATATAATTTGTGTAGATGTGCAATTTCTGCCATTGTACACGATGGAAGTGCTCTATACACTCTACAAAGCCTTAAAGGGATAGTTCACCCAAAAATTAAAATTACCCCATGATTTACTCACCCTCAAGCCGCATCCTAGGTGTATATGACATTCTTCTTTCAGACGAATACAATCAGAGTTATATAAAAAAATATACTGGCTCTTCCCAGCTTTACAATGGCCAAAAAAGTGTATCCATCCAAAGTAATCCATACGGCTCCGGGGGGAAAATAAAGGCCTTCTGAAGCGAAGCGATGGGTTTATATCTATATTTAAACGTTATAAAGTAAAATATCTAGCTTCCGGCTGACCGCCTTCCGTATTCAATTTACGAAGAAAGTGTAACGCCTCTCGCAGTTCAAAACGCTTACGCTATGTCAGACGTCATCGTCTGGCCAGTTACACTTTTTCCGTAAGTTTAATACGGAAGGCGGTCTGCCGGAAGCTAGATATTTTACTTTATAACGTTTTAAATATGTATATTTTTATTACAAAACCCATCGATTCACTTCAGAAGGCCTTTATTAACCCCCCGGAGCCATGTGGATTACTTTTATAATACTTTTATAATTTTATAATGGATGGATGCACTCTTTTGGTCTTCAAATTTTGGGCTGCCATTCACTGCCATTATAAAGCTTGGAAGAGCCAGGACATTATTTAAAATAACTCTGATTGTATTTGTCTGAAAGAAGAATGTCATATACACCTAGGATGGCTTGAGGGCGAGTAAATCATGGGCTAATTTTCATTTTAGGGTGAACTATCCCTTTAAAACAACACTTACACAAGCTGCCCAATATTTCTTTTGACTTTGACACTCCCGGTTGCATCTACACAAGAAGCGAGTGCCCTAGTTTCTTCTGGTAATCCTAGTCCTGTGATTTGGCAATGCCGAATGATTCTGCTGTTAAGCATATTAAAGCCTCTTTTATCGCGGATGTGTCACTGAATCTCAGACAGCCACCTGGGTAAAGGGTGTGGCAACGGCACAATGCCCCAGCAGGAGTGCATGTTGTGCTTTTATGCCTTATTTACATGGATTTCTTTTAAACTGACAAAATACAGAGTTCTTTGGTTCACAGAACTCAAAAATAGTAACATCTGATAACTTGTACAATAAGTTGGAAAATGGAAATATAAGACATAAATGAAGCAGCATATGAAAAGTAGCCTAATAAAATATATAATACATATTCATGTATGTATATATATATACATATATATATATATATATATATATATATATATATATATATATATATATATATATATATATATATATATATATATATATATATATATATATATATATATATATATATATATATATATAATAGGTAATAATTAGGGATAAACAGTAAAATCAAAACCAATATAAAATTTATAATGAACACTTCAAAGAAAGTCATGTAAATATAGTTTTGTTATTCAATGCTGTTATGAGGTTTGATTGAAAAAAAAAATCATATAATGCTAGAATGCATGTCAATCAAAAGTGAAATTATTCTCCCTAAAAAAAGTGCAACAGGGAGCATAATCAGAACATTATTTGTTGTCAAACATCAAGTTTACATTGCCATTTAAAAGTTTGGGGTCAATATTATATATTAAGGTTTTTGAAAGAAGTCTCTTAAGCCAAAGCTGCATTTATTTGATGAAAAAAAAACAGTAATATTGTGAAATATTATTACAATTTAAAATAACTGTTTCTATCTTTATGTTTTAAAGTGCAATTTATTCCTGTGGCGCAAAGCTGAATTTTCAGTATCATTACTCCAATCTTTAGTGTCACATTCTATTATGATGATTTGATGCTCAAGAAACATTTCTTATTATTATCAATGTTGAACAGCTGTGATTCTTAACATTATAAAGATCTATACTGTCACTTTTGATCAATTTAATGCATCCTTACTGTATAAAAAGATGAATTTAATTTGACAAAAATCATAGTGATCCCAAACCTTTGAACAGTAGTGTAGGTTTCGTATTACTATATTCAAGCAAAACTCTTCTTTGATAAACAACAGAATTACTGAGAAAAAATGTTTATACTATGTTTAGAAAATTCTTCTGCTTTCCATCTGTGAACAGTTTTTATCTTCATTATTCACACATTATATTAGACATAACAGTATATATTAAATCTAGACTTCAGTTTGCGCATTGTGAAAAGAGCACATTAGTAAGATGTGGGCTAAGGAGCAAGCGAGTTTTAAAGAAAGAAAAGGGTACGAGAAGATTGTTGGTGCTGTACCACCGTTTCCTGGGGGGCCAGAAAACTCCAGCATAAACCTGAGCCAACTATGAGATCATTCCACCACACAGACCATTCATTAGCATTTGAAGCCACATCTTTGTGGTTCTGAATAAAGGCTGGATGCTTCTCCAACACTGACGAGACTCCATTTCACCACAACGCCCTGGTGCCACAAAGGATTTCTTATCGTTATAAACATAATATAGCCGCATACGGTAAATGTGACATTTTAAGAAGCAGGGACAAAAGAACAATAAAGAAAAGCATTAGACCTAAGAAAGTAGTAAGTACTTGATAAGTGCATCTTTTATAATTGGCCTTATAGAGTCAAGATATAATATATACCCAGCACATCGGCAGTTCAAATAAAGGAAAATGTCATACAGCAAGTAATGGAAAAATACACATGGTCAGATCTTAATAACAGGTTTGAACTGCAATACAGAGGCATGCTTATGAAGCAGGTAGAAAGCAGTATAAATAGCGAACACCTTCTGATCTAAGAGAGAACACGGGTCTGTTCCATGAGGCAGCATCTCCTCTCAAATGTCAGTGTTCCCTCCGTCCTTAAACCAGATGATTTACAGACTCGAAAATTAGCAACTGACAGGTTGAGGTTTCAACCTCTTTAGAATTTCTGTATATATGCGTAATAATAACATTTGATAAGATATAAATAGATCTAGAGTATTCATGTTGCCATCTTTAAAATCAAAGTATAGTATATAAATAAGGTCATTTGAATGGAAATCATGTGCAATGTTTCATGCACACATCCTTCATTTAACATTAGAGTAAGGTATTCATTATGCAAATGACTTTTTACATATGGAACTATACTGTACAAGACCTTTAGAAGTTATATGAACAGAGCCAGATGCTGTATTAAGCCTATCATAAATCTTTTTGTTCTAAACATTATTCAGCCTTCTGAAGAGATCCCATTACAAAAGATTGGATGATTTTTTCATTAGAAATCATAATATTGTGTCCCAGCTGTACTAGTGACTGCAAATAAAGATAAATTAGCAATATCTAAAAATGATCCAAAATGATTTTATCTGTTGAGCGCTAAAGTATTTTATTTTGTATCATGAGCACTAAAATATATATTTGGCCATTGGCCATTGTGGCAACATACCGGTGCTACTTTTATGTCTCTTGTATCACTCATGGATGGTCTCTCTTATAATATCAACATGTCAGAATAGCTAATTGGCCCCATCTTCGGACTTTAAAGGTCCTATGGCATGAACATTTCATTTTATGAGGTTTTTCAACATTAATATGAGTTCCCCTAGCCTGTTTATGGTCCCCAAGTGGCTAGAAATTTTGATGGGTGTAAACCGAGTTCTGGCTGTCTTTCTCTGCCTTTGAGAAAATGACAGCTCAGATGAGCTGATCTTGAATTTCCCTGTTATGACGTCATAACATGAAAGGTTACCTCCCCTTCCTCTGCTTTGCCCGCCCAGAGCACTCTGAGAAAATGGAGTTGCCATTTGATATGATGCCAGTGACTAAAATGATCGTTTCTGTTAGTAGCATGAAAAAAATCCGTTTTTTAAGTGATTCAACTACAGAGAGCGATCAAAGAACACTCTTTCTAATGTCTGGAGCTGTCAATCACATATCGCAAGTTTATCTGCACACTTGTCCAAACTGCCGTTATAATGAATGACGCTGTTATGCAGCACAGCGAGGCTCTTACTGTATTCATGTCGATGTCGTGTTTGCTGTTAGTTGTGGTGAAAGCATTTTGTGAGAGAAAACGCGCTGCAATGACAGAGTCGACGTGACTGGGACTGTTTATTCAGAACTCTCAGATACAAATAAGCTTGCGCTAACAGCACAGCGCTCTCAACAACTCAGTACTATAAATGTAGCGGACCCCGTCCGAATGATGGCTAGACTTTACTGATGTTTCAGGAGTTTATTGAAACCGTTTATCTCCCAAAATCACCGTAAGAGCTGAACAAAAAACAAAGAAGTGCGCATAAACACCTCTTACACAAACTCTCTCTCCAAGGCATTATCAATAACCATACAGCAAAATACACAAACATACTTGTGGCGAGGGGGGCGTGGTTTAGCAAAGTCTGTGACGGGAGAGAGAGTCAGAGGACGAGCGGCACGTAAGTGGATCAAGCACAAATGATGAACACCTGTCTCTTGTTGCAGTAATTGGCGTGGAGAGAGTACATAGAGCAGGAGGAAACGAGAGAGAAGGAGAGAGAGCTGGAGACGGAGTGACACACTGGGACTCGGCTGGCCACAGAGCAGAGAGGAACTGCTGGAAAGAAAACCGACGATTGATACTGAGAATTTATGAGTGACTTTTGTTTGTGCGATGTGCACAGTGTTGTAACCTGAGCGAATTGAGTTATTAAAACCCAGTTACGAGTCCCAGTAAGCCGACCCCTTTGTCTTCTTCCTTACCATCCCACGACCATCACTACACTGGTGCCGAAACCCGGGAAGGAAGAAGACCAGAGCCGCCACCATGCAAGTCCCGTCCACGTCAGGTACGCCATTTGCGGAGATAATCCAGTCACTCGCGGGCCTGCACCAGGAACACCACCAGACGATGCTGGAGGTTAGAGAGGAGCAGGAGCGGCGGTTCCAGGCGCTCCTCCTGACCCAGCAGCAGGACCGCGAGCTGATCCGGAGCTGGATAGACCGGGAGGTTCCGGACGGGGGAACACCATCGACCCCGGCCCAGGCCACCCACATGCAGCTCAGCAAGATGGGACCGCAGGACGATCCGGAGGCTTTCCTGGACCTCTTCGAACGGTCCGCTGAAGCGTGTGGGTGGCAGCGGTTGGACTGGCCAGTTCGCCTCATCCCGCTGCTGTCAGGGGAGGCACAGATCGCCGCCCAGCAACTGCCAGTCCAGAACCTCCTGGTATATGACGACCTTCGACGGGCCATCCTCCAACGGGTCGGTCTTTCCCCCGAACAACATCGTCAGTGGTTCCGATCGCTGACCTTGGGGGAGAGCGGCCGGCCCTTCGTGATGGCCCAGCAGCTCCGGGATGCTTGCCGCAGATGGCTGGTGGCCGACCAGAGCGACGTCGACCAGATTGTAGATCGAGTGGTGCTGGAGCAGTTCCACCGACCGGCGTCGCTGACGAAGGCCATCGAACTGGCGGAGGACCAGCTGGTGGCGTGCCCGGGGGTCGGCGAATCCCTTCCGGCGGCTTCACTCTCTCTCCCCACCCCTTCTGTTTCTTCCCCGTCTCTTTACAGGCCGGTTCAGGCTCCCAGGACGAGGGGGGGCTTCCAGAACCGGGGTGCAGCTCGGGGAAGGGCTGGAGGTTTCCCGGAGCGGTTCTTGGGCGCACGAGCGCCACCCAGGGGCGTGGAGCCGACGGAGCGGCACTTGTCTGCGGGTCCCGTTTCCTCCCTCTCTCCACGCCAATTCATTGATCCGCTTGCTGCCACCGGGGCGGCGGGGAAGCCTGGGCCGGCCTGCTGGCGCTGCGGGGACCCGGGCCACTTCATAGATCGCTGTCCAGTGATGGAGGTGGGGACGTTGATCCGGGTCCCCGACGCGCCACAGGCTGCCCTCGATCGAGACGGGCTGTACCAGATACCAGTGAGTATCCAGGGGGGTACCTATCCGGGTTTGGTGGATTCAGGATGTAACCAAACCTCCATCCATCAAAGCCTGATACAGCCGCTGGCATTGAATAGGAGCCGCATGGTTAAGGTACGGTGTGTGCACGGGGATGTGGTGAATTATCCGCTGATGACTGCCGTCGTTCAATTTCGGGGACAAAAGCATAGAGTGGAGGTGGCGGTTAGCCCGCACCTCCGACATCCGCTGATTTTGGGAACTAATTGGCCGGCTTTTAGAGAATTATTAGGGGTTTTATGTGCGGATGTTTCTTGGGGGGAAACAAGGCGGGGAGAGAGAACGGTTGTGCAGGTGGGAGAGACTGAACCAGGACCCCCGGGGGTTGTTTCAGAGGGACCGAGCGTTGTGGAGAGGCTAAACCTCACCGAACGTGATGACTTCCCTCTGGAACAATCCCAGGATGAGACCCTAAAAAATGCGTTTGCTCAGGTCCGAGCGATTGACGGTCAGTTCATCCACCCTGACCAACCGGTCTCTTATCCTTATTTTGCCATAATAAAAGACAGGTTGTATCGAGTGGTCCAAGACACTCAGACAAAACAGGATACAACTCAGTTGTTAGTTCCAAAGAGCCGTCGGGAAATGCTTTTCCAGGCGGCTCACTCTAATCCGATGGCAGGGCATTTAGGGCAAGCAGCGACACTGAATCGTTTAATGGTCCGGTTCTTTTGGCCGGGCATTCACGAGAATGTGCGCAGGTGGTGCGTGTCGTGTCGTGAATGTCAGCTGGTAAATCCGCCGGCCGTACCAAAAGCGCCATTGCGCCCCCTTCCATTGATGCAGGTCCCCTTCGAGAGAATTGGTATGGACCTCATCGGACCATTAGAACGATCTGCTCGAGGGCATCGTTTTGCATTAGTCCTGGTGGATTATGCAACACGATATCCCGAAGCAATTGCCCTCCGCAGCATTTCGGCTAAAAGTGTTGCGGACGCGTTGTTTCGCTTAATCTCCCGAGTGGGGATCCCGAAAGAGATCCTCACTGATCAGGGCACGGCGTTTATGTCACGTACACTACGCGAACTTTATGAATTATTGGGCATTAAATCGATTCGCACCAGCGTCTATCACCCACAAACGGACGGCTTGGTGGAACGATTTAATCGCACGTTGAAGACAATGATTCGGAAGTTCGTACAGGAAGACGCCAAAAATTGGGATAGATGGTTGGATTCCCTTGTTATTTGCCGTGCGCGAGGTCCTGCAAGCCTCCACGGGGTTTTCCCCGTTCGAGCTCCTCTATGGACGTCAGCCCCGCGGGGTGTTAGACGTTCTCAGAGAAGCTTGGGAGGACGGACCTTCGCCGGCGAAGAACGAAATTCAGTATGTCATGGACCTGAGAACAAAACTCCACACATTGGGGGGCTATCTATGGAGAATTTGTTACAGGCTCGAGACAAACAAAGCCGGCTTTATGACAGGGGAACTAAACTCCGCAAATTTGCACCGGGAGATAAAGTGCTTATATTACTCCCAACTTCCAGCTCAAAATTACTCGCCAAGTGGCAAGGGCCGTTTGTGGTCACACGGCGAGTGGGGGATCTCGATTATGAGGTCATTCGGTCGGATAGGGGCGGAGCGCATCAGATATACCACATTAACTTCCTAAAAAAATGGAGTGAGGTGGAGTCAGTGATGCTAGCAACGGCGGTGAGTGGAGAGGATGATCTCGGGCCAGAGGCGAGCACAAAGAGCACATCTATCGCTCTGGCCCCGGGGAGAGATCATCTCTCGCCCTTGCAGCTCACTGACATAGCCCAGTTGCAGAAAAGTTTTTCTGATGTGTTCTCGCCCCTACCCGGCCGAACCGACCTCATTCAGCACCACATTGAGACGGAGCCGGGCGTGACAGTTCGCAGCCGGCCCTATCGTTTGCCAGAACACAAAAAAAAGGTGGTTCAGGACGAATGGTGCTAAACAAACTGTAAACTTTAAATCTGCTTAAACCCACTGAATGATGAACTGCGAGCTCTCACGAGCGCTCACTCTTTTTTCATATCGCTCCGTAGACTGCAACACCCGTCAAAATAAAAGTCCCTACTTATTTACACAGATAATACAGACCTAAAACCTATTTAAATGCACAGAAATGTCAAAAATGTACACAAAAACAAATTATAAGATGCATTACAATGAAGTCTGTTACAATAAAACTTCCTCCAGCTCTCTGTGGTTCAGGAGTGCCCAGTCAGTCTCTCCCTCTCATCGCTAAACCACGCCCCCTCCGCAACATAATTATGTTGCCGTTAAATATGTTATGGAATAATTATGCAAACTACTAGATTAATAATAGTTATAATATTTAAATGTATAATATTTTGTAAATATATTAGGTAAATTATGTTTTTTGTTAGTTTTTTTTTTTGTTGCACAACGAACAGGTTAAACCACTTGAGTTGCATTGATTACTTTTATGATTTCTTTACTACCTTTCTGGGGATTTAAAGTGTTAGTTGCGTAGGCTGTCAGTGGAGGGACAGAAAGCTCTCAGATCTCATTTAAAAAGATCTTCATTTGTATTCCGAAGATGAACAAAAGTCTTAAAGGGGTCATGAACTGGCTTTTTAAAAAAATGTATACTGTTGTCTGAGGTCAACTTATGTCTGCGTGGTTTTTACATTCAAGAATATCATAATGAATAAGTAATAGGCTATTTTCTGCCTTTGTTTTATAGGCTCTCTGAAAAACGGTCGGTTTTGATGGGTAGACTTGGAAGTAAACGCCCACGGCTAGGATTGGATAAGATTTGCATATTTAATGAGCTTCAACTCCTCTCAGTACATGTGGGAATTGTTTTGAAAGCGATCTGGAGAAACGCTCACAGAGCTCGCAAAATATCTTTATAAAACAAACACAGTGATGGATATATATATAAAAGTACAATCATTAGCCTAAAAAGTCTTCGTTAAATAGCCTTGAACCACAAAAGCGCACACCACACGAGATATGTAAAATAATATAAATATGTAAATGTTATAAAATATAAATATAAATAATAAAAGTAGCATAATATACAATCAAGGTAGTGTGAGCAGCGAGTGACTACACTTTGTTAAATTAAATAGCCTTGAGCCTTCTGAGACAAAAGCGCACACCAGATTTAAATTGTAAATGTAAATTAATAGCCTGAATATTTAAAAATATGTAATATAAAAATATAAATACTATAAATATAAATAATATATTATATTATATGGGCGGGTGTGCGCGAAAGTCGTTATAGTTTAAGTGATTGTTTGATGACGACGACTGTAATCTTAAAGTAAAAATATGGGAAATAAATAAACAAATAAATATATATTACTGATCAATACCGATAAATAAAAATGTGTTTGTTTGTCTTTGTTTATGCTGTTCCATCATCAAATCTCTCAGTCGTGATCTGATCTGCTCTCTCAGCAAAAAATATAAAGACTGGGATGTAAACCATAGCCTAGTCTATATTTCGTTTTGCCAGCACTTTTTTTTCAGATACCATTCCATTTCTGTTCTAATTGTTCCTGTTCTAAACGTGAAAAAATAAATGTAAAATAAACATGTTCCTTATTATGTTCAATTGCCTGCGCTGGTGTGTGCGTGTGCGGCTGTGCGCGAAAGTCGAGCGGGAGCCTTTTAAAGCGGTTTACCGCTGAACCGCGGGAATTTCTTGCTTTTCAACCGCGGTAAGAAAAAATCCATACCGTCCCAGCCCTACTGTAGTGACCCGTTTAGCTCCACGAGTCGGTGGGCGGGCTTGAGGCGGCGCTTCTGCATTCTATGACGTCAGTGGTCGACATATTCTGAGATCTCTCGTTTTCTGGGCATGGTATCAATAAAAGCATTTCTTTGACTAACAAGGAAGTTTTCAGTTCCGAAACTTACAGTATATTCTTATATCACAGGCTCAAAGGAAAGTTGATTTCTCAATTCATCACCCTTTAAGCCAGGCTCAGACTACAGGAATTTTGTGAAATCTGGTTGCATCGCATAAGTAGGCATCTTCACAGATTTTCTCCTTTCGAATCTCAAACCTGCACACACTTTAAGATTCGAAAATCGTGGCGCATCACACACTACAAGATATTCTTAAGATTATCATGCCAGATTTAGCACTTCAAACGATCTCACGGGGAAGTAGATGTAAACAAAATGGATCCTGTGTCGTGGCAACTTGCTGTATCAATACTTATTCTTTGTAGCGAGAAAAAACAGCCGTGTTGTTGCCACATTTCGATCAGCCGTTCCTCCATCTCCGTTGTCCACCGGACATGTACAGCTGCGATCGCCATTTCAAAAGTTCCATCACTTCTGTCTCCTTGTGGCTATTGTGGAAGTACTGATGTATTGTAGACATAATCATCCCGATTTAAAATCCAAAATAGCAAACATGTTTGATAATGTCGGGGCGGCCCCGATGTGTCCGCAAGCAGATCGGGAGGTTTAAGATTTGATCTGTAAACGCTTTTATCTGTAAACAGATACTCTGGGCCGAACATCGGAACCGACCGATGCCCTGGATGCAATTTTGTTTCTCAGAATGTCGGGAGGGGTAAATCAGCCATAAATTATTTTTTAAAGAAACTTTTTGGAACGGTTTGGAACGACATGAGGTTGAGTAATTCATGACAGAATTGTCTTTTTTTTTCATGAACTAACCCTTTAATATTGTTGCCATTTGTCTTGTTGCTAAGTAGGTAGGTTACGTTGCAATGGAATATTTATAAAGTTGTAAAATATTCTACAAAATAATCTTGTCAGTGTACAGTATTTCTTTATGTGGTCAGTGGCAATCTAATAAACCAAATAGTGTATAGTCGGACAGTCATATCAAATAATAGATCCAAATTTAGTCCTAATGCCTGGGTTTTTTATTGTAACACTTTATTTTAGTGTCCAAGTATCACTATTAATTAGTTGCTTATTAGTGTACATATTACTAGGATTTTGGCTGTTTATTAGTACTTATAAAGCACATATTAATTCCTTATTCTGCATGACCTTATTCTACATCCCTTAATCATACCCAATACCTAAACTTAACAACTACCTTACTAACTATTAATAAGCAGTAATTAGGAGTTTATTAAGGCAAAAGTTGTAGTTAATAGTGAATGTGTTCCCCATACTAAAGTGTTACCGTTTTCATTTTATGTTAATGACCGACCGCCTGTACGGTATCCCTTTACATATTGGATGTCTCATTTCCATGCATTAAGTAAATTCAAGAGTTATTACTGAGCTCAATCTTATATTTAACTCACAGAGATTACACAGATTCTATCGTTCCACATTTCCAATATCCTGCCGCAGTTACATTCACTCAAAGAACTGTACCAAAGAAACACCATCGAAACACAGAAAATCTCCTAAGGCAATCTGTATGATTAGCAAGTAATAAGGTAAAAGATCTTAAACCAGAACAAGCAACAATTATTGGCCAATTTAGGCCACAGTGATTCAGCAGCAGTGGAGGAATTCTCAATGCAGCACTAGAAAGGAAAGAGAGGGTGATCCTCCCACACTAAATTTGCAAGCTCCCAGGAATGATGGCCATTTGTGCACTCACCCACATACCCACCGACACAAACGCCTTCAAAAGACTGAAATATTTCACCAAAAGGTGACTTTGGAGTAAATGGGACAGCCTTACGTCATACCACCTCGCAGTTCACAGCAACGTTTGTGACATCACATCACGTCTACGCTTGTGTGCATGTCTGGTCAACCGCACTTGCATCAAGACTGTTCAAATTCCCTCTGTGTTGAATGCTGCTTTAATATAAACTTAATGAGCAGGTGCCATGAGCTGTTACATAAAGATATACCAGTATAAATCAGCTAATGAGCTGACTTAGTAAATATACTGGGAGTAAACAAGTAAATTTAATGGTTTATTTTGACGCCAGCAAAGCAAACGTTACGGTTAAATGTTTGAGGGAATACATATGTACAAAATTGCAGGCCTGTCTAAGAGATTCACTTGTAATTAAAAGTGCTACAATCCACAGACGGTCATGTCCCTTTCCGCTGAGTAATCCACCAATGAGAGGTTGTTTAAGTCTCAACTGACCGTTCCTAAATCCTGAAAGATTATCCAGTAAGTCCAAAGTTGAGTTGCTAATATTTTCTAGGTTGGACCATTCGTGTTGTCCGTGGAAACTGTAATCAGTGGGTCTAAAATTGCTGTTCCTTTTTCAGCATTTTCCAATGTCAAACGGAACAAAGCATGAGTCACTTTGGTAAAGCTGCACCACAACCCATTCACCCCTGTCTTCAACGTCCCATTTTTACTTTGTGGCAGATGGATGTGCCCTTCAGTGTCCTACCATTCAGCCTAGCACCAATGATATCATGAAAGCTTAATTATGGATCTCTCTAAGCCTCATAACCAAGAACACTGCCACAAAACAGATCAATTAAATAAGATTATATATTGAAGGAACTTCCATCTCATATTATAAAGACCGGTCTACTTTGCACCTCCACCATACTTTGCTTTAGGCTACAACCAGTACGGAATGGAACAATGACTCAGCAGCTAATGCTGTTAAGACCCACTGATGTCAGTGGGTGTTTCTCTATGTAAGAATCCCACCCAGACAGCTGCACCAGAAAAGAGAACCAAGGAACCACTGAATCATTTCAGAACTGTGACATGACAAACAAATAGTCTCCAGTTAATAGTTCAAATAGTCTCCAGTCTCTCCTCAAAAGCTCACAAGGGTGAGCTATCAACTCTTCACGATATCAATTAGATTACTTTTAGTTAAGCAGGTCTAATTTAGTTCACTGATGTTGTTTTGCACTCCTATGAGATAGATAAGTTCATCAAGGGCAGAACAGTTGAATATATTATTACAGTAAAGTCAGCTGTGCCGAATGAGGCAAAGAGTCATTTTGTGAGTTTAATTGGCCTCCACAATGATATTCAAACACAGAACGAGTCATCAATTTAGCCATTATTTTTCATGAATAGCCCTTAAGTGGCCAATATCCAAACGTATTGCAAACAGAATTAGAGAGAAAGAGGGAACGAGAGAAAGAGTCACAGACAGCAACGCTGAGTCACGGAGCGGCAACAAATCAGTGGCTGTGTCTCAAAACCTACTGACAAGCTAGACAGCATTTTTGGTCATTACAGTCACATGGAACATTGTCTAGGTAGGCAGCTTGGTGGTAGGATTGATAATTGTTTATAAATGTATCAAGATTTTATGGGGATATTATGTATTCCAGTAAATTAAAAGAAGAGTGGAAGATATGACGCTTACCTAGACAGCATTTTGGGCATCATAAGGTGTGTGGAATGCTGTCTAGGAAGGCAGCTTACTAGATTTTGAGATAGAGCCAATATATGTTGCATCATTTAATGCAATTGTTGTCGAACGAACGAGTCTTTTGAGTCGGTTCTTTTTATTGAATCAAAAACATTAAGCACAACCAGTGTAGTTCAATTCCCGAATTGATGACTTTTGAGAGAGTTTGTTTTAGTGACTTAAAACATCCTGTGAAAATATTGTAGTTCGATTCCAAAACGAATGACTCAAGTCGATTCCTTTTAGTGAATCAAAACATAGAGCGGTTCTTACGAGCCGGCTCTTTAATGTGTTCATATGACTCATTAATGTACCGCAAGTTTTTATTTATAACTAGTTATTATGTCATCGTTAGGCCTAACTAATAACGGTGTGTTATAGCCAGGCATATTTACAGTAGGGCTAATGAGACATAAAACAGTTCATTTGCTGCCTGTTTTATTTCAATCTGCGGTATTTTATGGAATTACCTTAAATATTATGAAATATATAGGCTAGAGGGGGGGGGAAATCAGTAAAAATGATTATGTAAACGAATCTTTTGCAGAATGACAGTTTTGTGGAAATCTGAACGATCTCATTCGACATCTGAATGCAGCAATTATAGGCTTTTTATTTTGTCTAATATTTCTTCCACAAAAGTAGGCTACTAAAAGAATCGTTAATGGACTTCAATCGTTCAAGTAATTTCCCCAACACTAACATTAATATTTCACATTACGCCTCAGAACTTTTGAGCATAATATATTCATAGACAAAGACTTGCACGTTAAGCATCTTAACACAGCCTACCTAAAATACAGTGCGTCATGCTGCAAATAATCACTTGAGGTGATAATTTTGCACAAGCACAAAATAATATCAAAGCAACTATAAATAGCAACGGCACAATTTCACAACCTGTTAAACAGCTAATAAAACAGATCTTCAACAACAAAGTTAGTCTGTCCGCGCGAGCTCTCCACCAACCTCTGTCCATCACCTTAAATTAATCCAGTTACTTTGGATAAAGCACAGGAAGGTGTTCATCGTACACTCTGTCCCCAGACATGTCGTAATTACAGGTAGATTTAAACGACTGTCTGGGTCTGGGTGTTTAATTACCCAATTCTTTCGTCGTCAAGCAACGGGTCAAAAACGCATCATCGCGCGCGCCCTAAACCCCGATTAAGCCATAAATAATGTCAAGAAGAATACAAATCTGCGGTCAAATAAGGATACGCACCCTCCAAGACCTCACGGTCTCATCAAGCAAACTGTCACTGACTGTTTGTAGCAGCACGCATTGCAAGACTCTTTGTCCCGGCCACTGCGACACTGCGTAAAGTCACGCCAGTCCCCGCATCGCATGCTTGAACACGCTGTCTCAGTAGAGTCTGCATGACAGAAAGTGATACATACCGTATGCTGAAGCGGGCCACTTTAACAGTGCGTCGTGTGTCTCGCGACTGATGGTGTTCAGGAGCGCAGTCACTGCTGTGTGTGTGGGAGGGGCCGGGGAGTGTGTGATGTTGGCAGATTTGGGTTCTCGAACAGAGCAGGATGGTTGCAGCAACTCTGGCTGCAGCCACCCGCCAATTAAACTACAGATGCAGCTACTGTCTGAAGAAGAGGGGCAGGCGGGGAGGAGGGGGAGTTAGTGATACTTTCAATGCACCACAAGTAACCCTTTCATGCCTTGTCGTTATTATATTATTATATTATAGGTCTGAACCGTATTATATGCCATTATACCTGTAGACTCATTATAAACCTATGACATTCAACCTCGTATTAGTCACTTATTTGGTTCGAGGAAAACCAAACATGTGACTCATGAACATGATACATAATGAACATGAAGTGAGTTTTTGTTTACATTTATTGATGGTCCTTACTGTATTAATCCCAATAGCGCAGTGGATTTTTTTTTTATACTCCATTGGCTGCTTTGTCATGAAGTTTAGCTGTGTATCATTTGTTTTTGTTTTCTTCATGCATTTGTGGGTTCAGTCTCACTGATTTTTCTTTTGTTTGTTCTGGCTGCTGCATTGCACCGGCCTCACGCAAGCTCTTTATAAAGCCTGAAATTGCTAAATAAATGAAACTTTATTGGCTGAATCACACACCCAAGTCATGTGATGTAAATATGGTGGCATCCTTGAGGCCACGCCCTGCTCCATGTAGAATAGGGGACCGTTCACACAGAACACGGTTTCTTTCCATTGCGCTGCTTTTCCTTAGTTTTTCTATATGTAAATACACCATATTGGCAAAAGTTTTGGGATGCCTGCCTTTACATGCACATGAACATTAAGGACATCCCATTTTTAAGCCATAGGGTTTAATATGGAGTTGGCCCACCCTTGGCAGCTATAACAGCTTCAACTCTTCTGGGAAGCGCATTTTTGAGGTCAGGAACTGATTTTGGACGAGAAGGCCTGGCTCGCAGTCTCTGCTCTAATTCATCCCAACGTTGTTCTATCGGGTTATGGTCAGGACCTTGCTTTGTGCACTGGTGTGCAGTCATGTTAGAACAAGAAGGGGCCATCCCCAAACAGTTCCCACAAAGTTGAGAGCATGAAATTGTCCAAAATATCTTGGTATGCTGAAGCATTAAGAGTTCCTTTCACTGGAACTAAGGGGCCAAGCCCAGCCTCTGAAATACAACCCCACACCATAATTCCTCCTTCCCCAAAACTTTATACTTGGCACAATGCAGTCAGGCAATACTGTTCTCCTGGCAACCGCCAAACCCAGAGTAGTCCATATTACTGATGTAAGGCTTGGATGCAGCTTCTCGGCCATGGAAACCCATTCCATGAACCTCTCTATGCACTGTTCTTTAGCTAATCTGAAGGCCACACAAAGTTTGAAGGTCTGTAGCTATTGACTCTACAGAAAGTTGGCGACTTCTGTGCGCCTCAGCATGCGCTGACCCCTCTCTGTGATTTTACATGGTCTACCACTTCGTGGCTGAGTTGCTGTTTTTCCCAATTGCTTCCATTTTGTTATAATACCACTAACAGTTGACGTGGAATATTTAGTAGTGAGGAAATTTCACAAATGGACTTATTGGACAGGTGGCAACCTATCACAGTACCACGCTTGAATTCACTGAGCTCCTGAGAGCGACCCATTCTTTCACAAATGTTTGTAGAAGCGTCTGCATGCCTAGTGCTTGATTTTATACACCTGTGGCCATGGAAGTGATTGAAACACCTGAATTCAATGATTTGGAGGGGTGTCCCCATACTTTTGGCAATATAGTGTATGTTTGACCGTTACGCTTGCATCTAGTGTTTTTTGCAGCATTTCACGCATGACAGTGTTCTAAAAAAGCAGCGGTCAAGTTAAAAAAAGTTCAACTTTTTTTTGATCCATTGCCCAGCGTCTCACATTTTTAAGCCCAAAATCTAGCCTATTCACTTTAAACAAGCCCTGTTTTTCAGCCTTTCCCTTCCAACCACCTGTCATGTAGAGACCGCTTTCACAATCTAGTCAATTCCCAATGGACTGAATCAAGGTCTGCATGCAATTTGTCTGTTTGACCAAAAAAAATTCACATTATCATTTCATGTTTTTTTTGTGTGTGTGTGTGTGTGTGTGTGTGTGTGTGTGTGTGTGTGTGTGTGTGTGTGTGTGTGTGTGTGTGTGTGTGTGTGTGTGTGTGTGTGTGTGTGTGTGTGTGTGTGTGTGTGTGTGTGTGTGTGTGTGTGTGTGTGTGTGTGTGTGTGTGTGTGTGTGTGTGTGTGTGTGTTTTTGAGTGCTTGACCTGAATAAGTTTGCTAAAGGCACTCCATGGCTTTATGGCATGATAAGAGAAGTGAATTTTGGTGGTGTTTTTTTTCTATGCCCATTCTGTTAGACAGGCCTTATTTTCAATTTCCTCTCTGTGGAACAATCTTTGATATATTTAATCTGTTTTTCAGGCATAATTCTCAGTCAAATCAGCACAGATAATCAGCAAAAGCTCAATTTATGAAGGTTCACTGTCTTAATCTATTCTTCATTCATATGGGTAGTGATTGTGAAATGAATGATTTCCTTTCCCTCTGTGCATTTTATTCATTCATGTAATTAATTAATTAATTAAACATGTTTTTTCCCACCTTAAAATGCACTGGGAAACGTACTGTCATAACCAGTGCATCCATCTAATGATTTATTAAAAACATCCTATAGACAAAGTAAGCTAAAATCAGTGCCAGGTCGTTTTATGCTACGGTTTAGTGCTTTGACTCAAACAGAATCTGCAGTGTTATCAATATCCAAATAATAAATTATTAAGCAGCCTCAATTATGCATGTCTGACCTCCCCCTCTTCTGTTTAGAATGTCAGCACACATTGCATGAATGAATGGCTCTAAAACAGTATATTATGTCTTTTTGAAAAAGAAAAAAACACATTATTACAATAAAAAAGAAATGTAAATGTGAAATGTAATTTATTCCTGTGATGGTAAAGCTGAATTTTCAGCATCATTACTCAAGTCTTCAGTGTCACATGATCCTTCAGAAATCATTCTAATATTTTTTTTTTTTGTAACATTACAACATGTCTCTTTTAATCAATTTAATGCATCCTTGTGTTACGTTCTAGATCTAATTCTAGTTCTAGCTTGTTTCCAAAGTTAGTCATTAGTTCCTCACCCTACAATTTAAACGCTTTATTTCCTATTTTCATGATTCCTTGTCATTTAAGTTTACGTGGTTTATACTATTATTACTTGTGATTCTCCTGCACATTTCCCTTTGGATTTATTATTAAAGACTGTTTGTACTCCTTCATTGTGCACTCATTACAACCACCCCATACATTACAGAACACAGAACCAAAAGATAAGAAAATGGACTTATAAGCAGATCTAGCGTGCCTCACCCAATACCTGGATTTCTCACTTTGTGTTCTATTGTGTTCTATTACACCAGCTTCAGTGAGCGATCCAAAGCACGCCTACCCGGTGATGGTCTTTGGGGAAATATCACTGCATTCGTGGAGCGGGTGCTGGTGACCAATGGATCGGCATTCACCATCTGCCCCGCTGATAAGGCCATCACCAGCCCCGCTCTAGACCCTGAGCCCAGCCAGCTGCCTCCCACACCTTGCACAGAGCCTATGCCAGAGCCCACCGCAGACAAGAGGCCCGAGCCTGCCGCAAAGCCTATATGCCAGAGCTGACGCCATAGCATAACATTGCACTGGAGCCCCACGGAAAGTCTGACCAAGTGTGTGACACTGAGGGTGAGCTGCATATGTCCCCTGGAAAATATTATGAGGAGGTGGAAGAGGATATTCCCAGAGTTTCCCGTCTCCACAGGTCCAGCCCTGCTCAAAGTCTCCTGTGTCTCCAGTGGTCCCACCCAGCCTCCCTCCACCACCTCCTCTACCAAAGATAGCCAATCCTTCGGTCCCGCCTCTGCTGGTTCCCTTCAGTTCCTCTGCTTCCCATCTGTTAATTCTACTCTTCTGCATGGATCTGCCTGGGTTCTTACATTCTCCAACTCTGCATTGGTAAGGGGATCCCCTAGCTCTGCCTCCAGCTGCCAAACTCATCACACCACTTTGGCTCCTCTCTCCCCTGGCTCCACCTGGGGCTGTCGTCCTTATGGCTCCACTGGGCTTCCTCATCCCTCCGGCTCTGCCTTAGTCAGTCATTGCTCTGCCTGTGCCACAGCCTTCCGGGCCTTCAGCTGCGCTTCATCCCTTCAGCTCTGTCGGGCTTCGCCTTCCCTCTGGCTCCCCCTTGGTCTTCAGTCCCACCGGCTTCGCCTCAGTCCTCTGGCACTCTGGCTCCATCTCGGATGCTCATTGCTGCGGCTCCGCCTCAGCCTCCAGATCCATCTGTGTTGCTTGATCTCATCGGCTCTGCCTGGGTCTCCACCTCCATAGGCTCCGATGTGTCTTCCTGGGTCTGCCTGCCAAGCCTCCACTATGGCTTCTACACCCCTTGACTCTGCCGTCGACCTTTCTCCTGGCTGTGGACTGGGTCCCAACCTGGCTCCTCCTGCCTTTGTCGCCTTCCACCATCATCGTCGCCCTGGTTTCCCCTGCTGTGTTCTACTCTTGTGTTCTGCCCTTCGCCAGCCCCTACTCAGTTTGACTCGTTACGATGCAAGGACACACCTTCCGGGAGGGGGAAGTTCTGTTATATTCTATGTGGTGAGCAGCGAGGCTGAGGGACCGTGAGAACGGGACGAGGCCGCGGTCATTAATGATGATGATCGCCAGCTGCGTGCCGTCGGCCTTGTGTCTCACGGAGGAGTGACGGGAGTATAAAGGAGGAGCGACGACAGTGAAGGACGAGAGAAGACCAGGCCTGGACTTTAAGTTGTGTTTTATTTACGTTTTGTTTATGTATGTGTGCGGCAGTCGTCCGTGAGGGGCTGCCGCTTTTACTTTCACTTTGTTTGTTCATTTGATTAAAGTTTGTTGTTTATTGTTCGCCGGTTCCCGCCTCCTTCTTCCCACACGAACTAACCTTGTTACATTCTAGTTCTGTTTTGGTTTTCTGTTCTGCCAGTTTGTTTCCATGGTTACTCATTAGTACCTCACCTGTTCTTAGTTATTTTGATTACTCTGTCTGTGTATTTAAACACTTAGGCCCCATCCACACGGAGACGTGTTTAGCTGTATACGTAAAAATTTTGTACCGTATCAGCGTTTCGTCCACACGGATCCGGCGTTTTGGGAGCATGAATCCAATATTTTTTGAAACCGGGTCCCAGAGTGGATAAATCTGAAAATGACACCCTTGCGTTTTCGTGTGTACAGCCAATCCGTATATTTTGTGAAACGGTGATGTCATCACACCACGTCACCCACGAGGAAGACTTAAAAGGGATACAACTACGGGCACTGGGCATGCACACATCAATATTGCGTAATTTAATTCCTGTATTTGCATTATTGTAAGGGTAGGTTTAGGGTTGGGGTAGGTGTATGCATTAATAAAACACATCTGGTAAGTAGCAAATTTATTTGTTATTTTATTGTGAGATTTCGCCTCACTTCCTACCATTGCTGTACCCCTTCTAGCCACAACTCTTCTTCTCCGTTTTTAGTGTGTTTATGTGGCAGAATTACAGCGCCACATACTGGCCTGGCAGGTATACTACACCGTTTTGAGTCGGTTTCAGCACTCTCGTGTGTATGCGGATATTTCTTGAAATGAGGGGGAAAAAAAGATTGGATAGGGAAAGCTCTGGCTTCGTGTGGACAGGGCCTTAGTTTCCTCTGTACATGTTTCCGTGGCATTTCAGTTTACGTGGTTGTTTATACTATTACTCCTTGTGATTCTCCTGCGTGTTTTCCTTCGGATTTATTATTAAAGACTGTTTGTTTGTTTTGTTTGTACTCCGTCATCGTGCACTCACTACAACCACCTTGATGAAACAAAGTATTAATATCTTAAAATTCAAAGCTCTTTGGAAAGGTAATGTAGTAGTGTACAATATATAATCTAAAAGAATTGTCCACACTTCCATATTAACCAAAACAAGCAATTATTTCCAAGTCAAGGTTAGTAACAAAGCATTCTGGGTAAGTCCTCCAGCTCCTTAGAGTTTTATTTTTCATTGTACCAGTACCTGTTCACTTCACTTACTGTTTGCTGTTCATCCATAATATATGACATCCCTCTCTAAGGACAGGAAATCCCCTCTGAAACATGATTGTGGTGACATTCATAAAATATAAAAAAATGCCTAAAACTGGATAGTCAAATTGTGTCCAAGCCAACACTCAAATCAAAATCTGTCTAATCAGCTTGAGTGTTTGTTTTGTTCCTCATTTCAGTGCCTGTGTGGAGCCATGAACGTCTCACTGGCCTTTTGTATCAGACGAAAACAAAAGCCCACTGAAGATTCCTCAAACAACTGAGGGGGATTGTGTTTGTCCAGTGCCTACGAATATTTTACAGACCAGAACTGGATAAATTGATTTTCAGAGATGGATAATATTCTGTGAATTTATTTACCTCACGAATTAGCCCATTCCCTCAAGGCCACAATATGTGTGTGTGAATATTTATTTATTTATTTATAAGCCTACTTCAAAAGTGCTTTTAAAATTTTCAGAGGTATAAAGTTTTGGCTCAGGGCCTTAATTATCAGTCTGTCTGAAAGTCATGTGATCGCTCACTTCCCCCTCAGCATCAGTGAAATTCATAATTATGGCTCAGTGCTTGTATTATAAATAGGCCCTGCTTGAGGCTTCAGCTATAGAGTACCAATTTCCTTTGTGTGTATCCTGGGAGGAAAGGGAAGAGTCAAATGGGGACCATAAACTTGTACATTGAGGACCTTGTTGCACTCACAGTGACACTAATACAGAAAACGACTCCTTTTTTCTACTTTTAAACCATGAAAGTAAAGATTTTGTCTATGCATGCTAACATCAGCAACAAATGCATAACGCTCTTTAAAAGTGTTTGGGCTTGTAAAGAATTGCTTTGGGGGTTTCCGACTCACAAGAGACATACAAACTAGCAAAGAAATCACTGATAATAGAGTCAGACACCATGAGAGGGAATGTCTGGGTCAGATTCTGGATATAGCGCCAACTAGGTGCTGTTAACCAGGACATGCACAGAAGTGATAGACAAGGTTGAGGGGTCAAGGTTTGGCTGGTTAGTTCACTACAATGCCTTTGCGATGAATGGGAAAGCTAGCGGACAGCTTTCTCCAGGTATTCTAGACTTTGGGAGAGAGTCTTGTGAATCACACGGGACCGAAAATATCAGAAGTTTCTTCTCCAGACCATTTACTTTCCTGCCTGCAGACAATCAGTCTTAAGCACTGACTCATAGAGCATAACGGTGGTTGAAACGTCTCATTTGGTCTCTATAATAGGATATTCGAGGGGATGAAGCCTGTCAGCAGCTAATGCAGTGATGGTCACAGTTTAATAGAAACCAATTATGGCAGAATCAGACATTTAAAAAATCTAAGTAAAAACAATTACTTTAATTTGACTGTAGACTATTATTTCAGCTTATGTCATTTCTCAGAATACATTAGATATCATGAATCCATATAGTGTCATATACGTATATAGGGGTACAAGAGTTTGTTTTCATCGTATTCTCGCTTTCATGTGCATAGAGTACTTCTCTCCTCACAAAGCAAACTCATTAGCCCCTCACATCGGCGCTCACCTTGGCTCATGCCAAGATGCAAGTCACCATGGAAACATAATAGAAGAGGAGAGCAGGAGGTTGAGTGACTCAGTAAAAATGAAAACACTGATCATGCCGTTTCCTCGCCCTGAACCTCCCCATCAACCGCAGTTTTAAAAGCTAAACCTCAAGAAACTGAGGCTCTGACTGATCGAGGTCATTCCTGCTGTGAGACGGAGGGCCTGAAGTTATACCTGCTGATGTTTTTGCTTTTATGTAATCTGGGAGATTGTTGATGCCTCATTTCCTTGTTACTGCCAGACACTGAAGAGATCAGTCCTGTTACGCACCCATTGAACTCAGTAACTTTTAAAATATGAATATGCTTGTGATGCAGAAAGGCATAACAGGATTTAATAATATGCTTAGGTCAAGCTCAGGCCAAGCTTAACACCATGACAAGACAATTAAATAGATGGATTCTAACAGGTAAGACATAATATAGGTTAGGCATTGTGAGGGATTGACAGTTACTTCACTTGTTTTACCTTTTTTTGTTACATTTGAAAATCATGATTTCTGTATTTTTATCAACAGGATAAACTTTTTAAAGTTAAAATAAACAAAAATATCACAGATGCTTGTGCTGTTGTTCATTAATTAATATAGAGGTCGCTTCCTGGTTGATGATTTCATAAGGGAACCTGGAAAATTTCTTAATAAATTGCCAGTTTGTCATGTTAGACGTTGAGACATGAAAAAAAATTGCAACATTTGCTCAAGCCAGAGTGAATGAAGTCATTTAAATTGCACTATTATGTGAACTTAATTGTGATTTTATGATTTAAAAAAAAGTTGGTAAGTTTTTTTTATGTTTTTAACAGAAGTCTCAAAAATTATGCATTTATTTGAGCAAAAATACAGTAAAATATTTTTACCGTTTAAAATAGCGGCTTTCTATTTGAATATATTTAAAAATATAATTTATTCCTGTGATGCAAAGCTGAACTCTAGTCTTCGGTGTCACATGATCCTTTAGAAATCATACTAATATGTTGATTTGCTGCTCAAGAAACATTTTATTATTATCAATGATGAAAACAGTTGTCCTCCTAAATATTTTTGTGGGAACCACAAACTCTTACTGACCCCAAACTTTTGAATGGAAATGTGTAGAACTTAATACCTGACTAATATTATTTCCAACTTTAAGAAGTGTTTAATATTTTATCCAATATATTAAGACATATATGATGGGGACATAAAAATGTGCTGCATAATAAGAATGACACAACATCTTTTAGCTGTAGTTGTCATTAACAAAAAGAAAACATGAGTGAGAAAATGTGAATACATTCATAAACGTTATATATATATATATATGTTGCAGTTTTACTCCTTTTGACATTGTTCTGCATTACTTACAATATCCATTAGATGGCAGCAGCTCAGCATTTTTATATTTATGAAGAAGATGGGGAAGGACTGAAAACACAATAAAAAAAAACATGCAATATATCCTTAATAATAAAATATATAGACAATTTAACTTCAAGTGTTTATATGGCCAATGAAAATCCATCATTTAATTTAGCAAATACTTTATTTTCCATTTTGTTCCCAATCAGAATATCTATTTGTGCCCTAGGATAGCCACTGAATTCCCATTAGCTTGAATGTCATTGATCAATGCTAAGGTGCATGCTGAATATGATAGGGTAGAATCAATATTGTGGTCCCATTTGAACCATCAACCCGGGAGCCTTGTGTCTGACAGGCCTTGAGCCGCAGAAAAGCACAATCTGAGACATCAACCTATAGTGTCTGTTAACCTTGTATCACCCCACAGACAAGTCATCACAATCTAATCTAAGCACACATCATGCCCTTCAGCAGGGTCAGAGGGCATCTCTCCACCTCGCAAGCACTATTTGATCATTTTTTTGGCATTGCAGTATTATATTTGTGGTGCTCTTTTGTTCTAACCCTAGTAAGCATTAAGCTTTGGCACATAATTCACATACTGTGCTACAGACATGTATCTACTTCAGATAATGTAGCTTATCGAGGAGGGGTGTGCTATTACTAGTCTAGGCTGTCAGATTTAGGATTTTTACAGTGCTTGCAATAAAATTAACAAAAGCCTTTTGAGCACCTTATAAAACACATCGCAAAACAATGTCACAGAAATAGGTGGCAACAAGTGACTAAGTGAGTCATATTGTCCTTTCAAGCGATTCATTCAAACAGTGATTCATTCAGGAACAAAATAAGTCTGTGGCTGCATTGAAATTGCATACTTCCCTCCTATATAGTAGATGAAAAACTGTATGTAACAAGAGTAGTATGTCCAAATTCACATAAAAGAGTATGCAAAATGAGACCACGGGAGAGGATTTGTAAATGGCAGTGAAGCGACATGATATAGTGACAACATGGTGAATGTAGTACGTCCAGATTACATTCATACTACACACATTCATACTATAGAACATACTTTTTTAGCTGTCGTGAAGTAATAACTTCTTATTCAAATTAAGTTCCTACTCAAGTATGCGATTTCGGACGCAGCCCGAATGAGCAAGTCATTGAACCATTCACTCAACTGATTCATTCACTCACAGATTCATTCAGGAATTAAACATTCCTTTTGTGTTGTAGGGATGGAACGATTAGCGGTTTTACGATAAACCACAATAAAAAGTACTGACGGTTAGTAATATCGTTTGAAATTGAATTATCATTTAAACCGCGTTTGATTATCACGATTTTGAAAACTCGAAGAAATGGCAGAAGGAAGTGAGAGCGCCGGGAGATTTTTCAGCCTTCTAAAAGGACCAAATCTGAGGTGTGGTTATATTTTGGCTTTTACAAAAGTCCTGAGGGAAACTTAATCGAAGATGGTCACCCGGTCTGCAGAACATCGCTGTAATAGGAGGAAACACTTCAAATCTGTGAACGCAAGGCAAGTGCACTTTGACCTCAGTACTAAAACTACGTCTGGGAAATAATAATGTGAAGCTTGAGCCAAAGACGAACGAACAAGTTCAGACAAGACTAGGGTGACATTTAAGGGATAATAATGTATATTCATTGTACACTTATTACACAGATTTTCTTTACCACATAAATAATTACGAGGACATATTGAATTGAGATTACTGTTTTAAATCGTACCTGTTTATAAATCCATTTTGATTACAAGAAGTTATAGTTATAATTATAGTAGTATGAATATTAAAGTCCTCTGATTTCATTTTCAATACAATCAAAAACAGACGCAAGTTGCATTTGAATGAAACGAGAGAGCGCGTCCCTTATAATGCGTTGCTATTGACAACGGTCATTTTAAAGAAGGAAATCCTACAGAATAGAATATTGCCTAAAGTGAATAGAACGGCTTGTTTTATTTGTTGTTTGTTGATTTTTCAAATATAAAACTTGTTGAAATGTTTTCAGTGTGTGCATCTGTTCTTTTTGAACACTTTCATCTAATTTGAACAAAACCATGATAATATTGGTAATCGTGATAATTTGGGTCACTATAATCGTGATATGAAATGTTCATACCGTTCCATCCCTAGTGTGTTGCTATAGGAGAAGCGCAGCAGTTCTGTTGTGGCTTCATTTCAAACATCTAGAGCTTGTGTTCAACACAGACCTTATTTCAGGTATTAAACAAACAAAAAAAAACATTTTGACTTCAGGACGATGGAACCAGATGTGCTAAACTCGTTTCCCGGGTTTGGCCTACAGAAAAACATCAGTCCTGCAGCACACTCTTATTATAATTTATTGAATATAAACTGTGATTACGTGATTGCGATCACATATATTCGGAAAACAAAAGCACTCTTGGTTGCATGTAGGGCTGCCACTAACGATTATTTTTATATCGATTAATCTATCGACTAATTTATCGATTAATCTAACGACTAATTTATCACAATCAGTTTCAACAATTTTACTTAAAAACATTTAATTTAACTTGCAACGTTGGCCTTCAGTAGTGTACTATAAAAAAAAGTATTAATGTAAACAAGCCCTTGAAACAGTAAAAAACAGTAAAAGTAATTGAATAATATGACAGAACTTACTATTCATTGTTTTAGTGTTTTAAAAAAACCTAAAAACTCACTTGGCCGGCATGTTCCTGCCAGGTTCCTGCCCTGCTTCACACAGAATATTAGGTCCGGCCCTTTAAGAGCTGCACGGACCAAATTCATTGTAACACCCGATTTCTCATTCAACTCTGTATACGTTCACTAAAGACATATCCGACTGCGTTTACCCGATTACTCGCCAGGACGTGCATTTTTACATATTTTTTACCATTCAAACCAAGCGGCAACCTCCCGCAGTTTCTCTTGAAGCCAATACGGAAGTGACATATACTGCAATTCATCGACTGGCCACTAGACTAGGGACTGGCTCCAGAAGGGAGCAGAATCTCATTGAGCCCCATGTTAAAATGCCCAACTTTACAGCAGATTAAAACATGTTTACAGCCTGGTACAAATTGTGGTTTTGGTCTATATGGCTAATTTTGCCCTTCATGACAACTGTGAGGGGGGTGAATTTTTTTATAACTCATTCGTTTACATTATATAAAGCATTAAAGTTCTGCATAATTAAGGGCATGGCCACTTTGAGTGACAATTGGATAGCCATTTATCTGCTGTCTGTTAGTCATCGCGTCACTTCAGCTCCGCTCACGTCCCGCCTTTTTGCCCATTTTCTGTTATCCGGGAGTGACGCGCGATGACGCGCTGCCAAGATGGCAATTGCATCTCGTCCACACTTTGCGCTTCAGAACGGCTCATCAGAATCCTATGGGTGACGTCACGGACACTACGTCCATATTTTTTTTACAGTCTATGATTTTAACATATTTAATTTAATTTATTTTACCATTCAAACCCCAAAATCCGCAAAACTGGCGTCGCGATCTGCACGAGTGAAAGGCGTGTGTGCGGCTGCGCGCGCTTCAGGTCAGAGTCCGGCAGCGCGCGCGAGCACGTCCCGGCCGCGTTGCACTTTTCTGTTGCTTTCTTTTTCCTGAGCTGCGCGTATATATTTACGTGCGCGTATAGACACACGTCCTCATTCCTGCTGTCACACATCAACACAAAAAATTAAGAAATACTGCTCGTATTAGAGTGCTGTCAATGTACCGGTACTAATACAATTTCATATCGTACCCAACTAAAAGTCGACTAATTAACAGCGTCTACGCAGTCGATTGTATCGACCAATCGCGACAGGCATAGTTGCATGAAATTACTTAAAGGTTTACTTCAGCGATTAGCATTAAGCTTTATATCAGTAGAAACCGGTAGTATATTCAAATTATCGTACTTTCCCCCCTCATGTCCCCCTGAGATGAGAGAATTATGCATTTTATTTCTGGGGAAAACATTTTTTGGCCAGAGGCTAGAGCCTACAGCCAGTAGAAGGAGCTAGTTCCGCATATTATCAACCCGCCCATAGGGGGTGGGATTTCACTCACAGAATGTAAATGCGCACAGCCGGCGGCCGCTTAGCTCGGGCATTCATAACGGAGCGGTGCGGAGCAAAGTGAGTGTTTCAACTTTTCAATGAATTCCTATGAAAGTTAAGCTTCCATAGGCATGATCTGAAAACGCGCCAGACTGGACCAAACGCGTCGCGAATGACTGCCGCGCTTACCTCAGCTCTTCGCTCTCGTGATGAATGAAATCTGACTCCTGCTGCGTCTGTGCCGTGACTTTCGTTCGGCTCACTCACACTCATGAAAAGACACGTTCAGTTTTTAATTGTAGTGTCTATTCTCTAACTTAACTAAATTATTTTATTAATATGAAAATCAAAACAACGGTGGAGGCGGTGTCATGGTGGGCAAGTGATAACCAGTAGCCGTGGCCTCGTTGAGCAGCAAAGCAAGTGCATTCTGGGAGTCTTTTCTCAGTCTAGAAGGCACCAAATTCAAAAATAATTTCACATTTCTACTACATAAATGACCCAGTTTAAATACACATTCATCTTCCCAGCGCTGAAGTGCCCCTTTTATTATATTGCCATTTACATGAAATTTGTCTCCAAATTTGTCTATAATTCACCCCTCCAACAGCAGCTTAAGGTTTCAAATGGTTACTAAAGCACTTTCTCAGCAGTTAGGAAATGAATAGCTTGCTATCCTTTTATCACTTTTATACCGAGGCACATTTAAGCCTTATGATTGTGCCTCAGCTCAAGTTACTACACAGCTCGAGGTCCGTCCCACCCCACACACACACTGCAGCAGTCAAGCAGTGGCTCTGCAGCTCCTCTCCTCCTGACACAGCTCTTTGATTAGCACTGTGCCAGGCGGTACAGTGGAAGCAGCGCCCGTGCAAACACACATGCTGGACTCCCCGTGGAGAGATTCTCAGTGCTGCATCGGCTGCATGTTGTGCATGTTATCTGTGAGCTTGCTGTAAGCAAGAACACTGCAGTGTGACCTTGGACTGGCAGCATGTGTATGAATCTTGATGAATCTTATGTATGTCTTAACCATGTAATTGTTCATTTAGGTTTGAGCTTTATCTTTTCATACAGTTTATCTTCATTTATACTGCAGGATCTAGATGTCACCCTTTCAATCGGACTGACCTCTGACCTCGGCCGAGAACTGGGCGGAATGTCTGGTTATGAAAAGCTGTAGTTGTTGGTCCAGGTCACATTCGGACACATTGATGTCCCAGGAACGGATACCTGCAGGCACAGAGAGACATGTGACATGATCAATATGAGCACAGTACTTATTAAAGATTACATGTGTATGCAATGTTCATCCACACCCTCGTTTGGCATCTTTCTTTCGTATATCATCTTTTTTCACTACAAATCATTATATTATATATAACAGTTTGTGTGATTTAAGTTATTATTTACTACTATTATTATTATATTACTTAAATTCAAAATCAACATACATTTTCAACATTAATAATGTACTTGTCAAATCAATTACAGTTCAATAAACCTTCTGATTATAATTCCATTTATCAGCCCTGTATTTTCAGTATGACCTCAGACATCTGCCGTATAGTTCTTCACATGAGATTCAGTGTGTTGTGCTCAGAATATTCATCGAGTATTACATAAGATCACAAAAGTTCAGATGTCTCTTAAGCTCCAACTGAGCTGAACTTCAAAGTCTAAATTGGAGAATTGGGGAATGATGAAATCTCGATGCCTCTTAACTCTCTCCGGCTGTGTCCTTCCTCCTCTCTTCTTCATACAGATGAAGATCTGTTTTCCTCAGATTCCATTTTGCTTTGTAGATGAAGGATAAATGTTGCAAACACTGCAGTGTTTGTCCTCAGAATTGCTGTGTCATTGGGATTTAAAGCAGGTAATGACCGCAGAGATGAACGGATACTTCTATTCTCTCAGATTCTATAGAAACACGACACATTGCTTACAGTATTGATTTTATTCTCATCGATATGCTAATTGCTGATTAAATGTCTTACAGGAGGAATGGGAGGTTTCTAGATGTCCAAAACACAAGATTCTAAATGTACTGAATGTAACAAGTCTACCTGAGTGAATATTAAGTGTTTGGTTGATTTTGGTTGATTCTCAGGTTTGTGCCGCTGGTAGCTCCTGATTTGTTACTTGATATAACTTATGGGCTTTTTGAGTGGTTTTACACTTAAAAGATAAGCTTCATGTTCATTGGAAGAAATGCTAGTAGTTAATTCGGCAAACCAATGACAAAAAAAGTTGCCAGATAAACATATTTTAGAGTATTGAACCAGCAATCAGTAGACGAGAGTTCTGCCATATGATGAAAACACTTCACTTTGTACTTTTAAATGTAATGTATTTTCTGTCAACTATAGTTATATGATATGTGCGCTGTGAAAAATTCAACCCACTAAAATTAAAATGTTACATTCATTTGCTGCTTTTATATCATGGTAGTGATAAGTTCATTGCACTTGAAAATCATGTAAAAATAAAGAAATTTCTGTGACAAGCTTAAAGGTTGGAAACGAAGACAAACTCTACAAAAATACAGTGTTTCTAAAATTCTATAATCATATCATACAATAATTTAAGGGCTAAAGAGCTACAATTTTCAAACTGTTAATTACATAAACTTACATGTTAATAAAGATGCTTCTTTTGAATAATAGACTGAGCACCGTTTCAGTGACTAGTTTATACTAGAAAAGATAGCCTATACACAACATTAGGGACACTCCTATATTAATCACACAGCCCTATAGTAAGTTTAAACACCTGCCCAAAAATACAGTGGTAAATAAACCACATTTTAAACAGTAATAATAGCACGAGACGCCCGACCTTACAGACCTTAAAAACTGCAGCTTCATCAATTTCACCTAAAAATGCACAATTCATGGCGCAGTGCTCAGTGCAGTCACGCGAGGTCGCCGCAGTGCTGCTGTAACTGGATGCAATAATGGTCTCATCGGATATTATATTTCTCAAAAGAAGTGCAGAAGACAGGCGACGTGTAGACGTTCCTTAATTATGCTCCATTAATAAAATGATATCTTCGGGAATCATTTGGAAATTGGCAGCGTCGTTTGGACTGAAGAACGTCCATGATTAAATGAACACGCCCACCGCAGCATAAGTATGCAGTCTATAGCTGTAAACTTGTGTTAAATGAAGTTAGATGAAGTATGCAAGACATTTCTATTATTATTTTTTTTAAATATAATATCCCATAATTACTTATTTTAAATATAAGGATAAATACTTGTCAGTATTCTCTATGAGAATCTAGAATTTAATTTAAATATATATATATTTGTAAAAATCTGAAAAAAATTATTATCAATATTTAGTGGCAGAGGAGACATGATTTTAATAACAAAGGCTCACCGCGCTCTATGTGCTGTCTGGCGGTGTGCAGCTGATGCTCTGTCGCGATCTCTCCGATCACTATGAGCATGTAAAAGTTTCCCTGGCTGGAGATCGGGCCGCGGCGGCGGAGCTGGCCGGGATGCTGAAACTGCCCCTCGGTGCCCGACTGCTCGTGGTCCTCGTCCTCCTCCACCGCTGCTAGCGCACCCCGGGGCGGGATCTCCATGGAAACAACCCCTGGAACCGACGCCAGGCCCGCAGTTATCTCCATGACAACTGCTGCCACCTGCCCTGTCTGCAAAGTTAAGACAGGGAGGGATGCTGAAACTAGGCGAAACTAAGCGCTGTTTACCTGCGTGTGATTGGCCAAAAGACCATGCAGTTGTGTGATGTCACGCTCGACGCAACAAAAAATTGCGTCGCGATGCAAATACGACGCATCGTTATTAACGAGATTCATCTGTAATTGAACTTTTGTCAAATCAACTGTTGTTTAATAAGGTTTCATTATTCCTGGTGTTACAATGGACAGTGCAGTGGTTGTATAATGATTTAATTCAACATTCAACAATGAAATTTTAAATAATTATTTCTATACATTGTTCTAATGTTAAAAATATATATATTTTTTTGTTTAAAATGTTCTCACATTATCACAGTTTATTCGGTATAGTTTAGGAAATGCTAATAAAATATGCCAAGAACTTAAGTTAAACTGTCATCTTGATAATGTCAGATAACTTTGATAGAAAGGAATGTAATGGATTACAATCAACCAATCAGCTGTTAAATTTAAGTAAACAATTAGATAATACCAATTTAGGTTTACCAATTACCAAGCAATGCTTCATTGTGTGGTGTAAAAGGTCGCATTAGTAATTAAAGAAAAAACACTGAAGCAAAACATGGCCAGGTCAAAGTGTCTGAATAATTTTGGTACCAAATCTTTTTTTAT
Organism: Gobio gobio; assembly: GCF_949357685.1. Lineage (NCBI taxonomy): Eukaryota > Metazoa > Chordata > Actinopteri > Cypriniformes > Gobionidae > Gobio > Gobio gobio. The sequence continues at coordinate 19,176,039 of NC_137121.1, forward strand.
CAATTTTACTGGTAGTCCACTGTATGAAGAATGTTTGTGTATAATATGCCACAGTTTACTTTATTTTTCTATCCTCACTTACATAAATGAACTATTGTCCTGCCCCCACTAGTAAAAAATTATATCTGCATGGTGTCTGAATCATTTTTGGTTTGACTGTATATGTAGGCCTATATAGGCTACACACACATAAACACATACATATGAATTGTTGAATGTAGATGTAGATAAAAGTAACAGTAACAATAACAGTAGCTTTCAGCAAGAGACATTGAATAAAGTAATCAAATGTAAAATAACACTGGATAGTCTTTACTGTATAAATTAAACAGATTGATCCTTATTAAAGTTACAAAAGTTATTCAGTTAAGTTATTCAATTATGTTTTTTCTTTGTCCTTTAGTGTTTGATTAACATTAAAACATTACCAATAATTTCAGGCTGCTGTCACTTTAAGACCTGATGCACTTCACGCGTTGTCTACCTACTATTTATGTTCACTTAAGCCATAACCGATTATGTTTACTACTCCCCAATACTGGCATTTTTGACATCATTCTCTGTGAATTTGTCCGTTCCTTTATTAAGTCAAAACGCAATAATGTGTGAAATAACTCTAATAGATTGATTTAGCTGCATCTAATCTAATAATACTTTGAGAGCTGCAAGGCATGTGAAATAATGATGAAGTGGGGTTAATATAACGTTAAGGGAACATTCTGGGAATGTTATGGGTAGGTTAGGGGAACGTCCTGCAAACCAAACAAAACAAATTTATTTCAGTAATGAAAACTTTCCTGGCTAACCAAAAACAAACATTACAAATACATGTTTTGGGAACGTTCTGGGAACCAAAAATTGTTAGCTGGGATTAAAAGAAAAATGAATTAAAGTACATCAGAGAAAAGTGAGTGGTGTAAGGAACATTCATCCTTAAAGCTGCATAAGTCAGACATTTTCTAAATGTAAGTGTCAGGCAACCAACGATTTAAAACATAGAGAATAAATTAGAGCTTGGGCTTTCCCTCTGAAGGTGAGTTTGTATGCAGAAGCACCTGTCTGGTTTTGGGCTGGATTTTCCAATGAGTCAGCAGTCTGTCAGTCGAATTGCAATGAGCCCATACTGCACTCTGCTGGACTTAATAGACAAGTGCAGTACTGACATTAATGAATAATTTTGTAAGTAGGCCCTTGTTGTTCGTCATTTAGAAGCCACTTACAAATGAACAGACAGACTGCATACACAACATATCAGATACAATAAACGTATAAATGCTTGGTCTGGACAAAGCAGTGAGTGAACAATTTTGCAACCTCAATGACTCCCTATAATTGTTGTCTGATTTCTCAGCTCCTTGGCACCTCTGGGATTTAAAGTACAGACACTTTGACTGACAAGTCCAAAATTTTGCTGTTTGGCCAGTAGGCCTACTGCCCTAACTTAGATGCTGAGCTATAAAGAGCTGAAATGGATTTGGCAGTTTTTCACATAGACTAAGCTGAAGAGCAAATTCCTCACAAATCCAGAGGACAAGTAGGATGACATTGCAATACTACTCTCTGATCCATCAGGTAATGATGATATTTTTAGCTGCAAGCTGCCATATTGGATAGTAACTAGAAAGTCTCACCCAGAATGCAAGCAGAAGAAAATTATCAAGGTAAGTCATATGGAGGTTCTTCTTAAAGGGATAGTTCACCCAAAAAAAGGAACATTATCCCGTCATACTCACCCTCAAGCCATATGTATAGGCTATATGACATTACAATTCAATCAGAGTTATATTAAAAAATGTCATGGCTAATCCAAGCATTATAATGGCAGTGAATGGCAGTCCAAATTTTGAAGCCCAAAAAGCGTATCCATCCATTATAAAAGCAATCCACACGGCTCCGGGGGGTTAATAAAGGCCTTCTGAAGTGAATCGATGGGTTTGTGTACGAAAAATATCCATATTTACAACTTTATAAAGTAAAATATATATAGCTTCCGACAGCCACCTTCAGTATTCAACTTGCGCAGAAAGTGCAACGCCTCTCGCATAAACGCGTAGCGTCCGATGTCATCGTCGTGGCAGTTAAGTTTTTTTTGTGTAAGCTGAATACAGAAGCTAGATATTTTACTTTATAACGTGTTAAATATGGATATTTTCTTACAAAAACCCATCGATTCGCTTCAGAAGGCCTTTATTAACCCCCCGGAGCCGTATGGATTATTTTTATAATGGATAGATACACTTTTTTTGGGCTTCAAATTTTGGACTGCCATTCACTGCCATTATAATGCTTGGATTAGCCATGACATTTTTTAATATAACTCAGATTGTATTCGTCTGAAAGAAGAATGTCATATACACGATGGCTTGAGGGTGAGTAAATCATGGTATTTGAAATATAACATATAAAATTTGAAATATGTATGTATGAAATATTTGAACATATGAAATATTTTATTTCTAATATTCATTGGCATATTTTCAATTGCATTACGTTCCATTTAAAACATTTTTTAAAATAAAAATGGCAAATTTATATTATATTTATTGCTTTATCACTTTTTATTATATATATACAATATATATTATATTTATTGCTTTATCACTTTTTATTATATATATATATATATATATATAAATATATATATATATATATAAATATATATATATATATATATATATATATATATATATATATATATATATATATATATATATATATATATATATATATATATATATATATATATATATATATATATACACACACACATACATATATATATAAAATTCAAAATAATTATTTATTTCATTATTTAAATAATCATTTAAAATATATTTTATTTATGATATTGTATATTTTATTGTATGAAAATATTACAATAATAAATAATCATTTAAAATATATTTTAATTATATTAATTGATGTATTTTTAAATGTATATTATATCTATTAATATACTTTACATGTATTTAATGTTATGTTAAGCTTTACTAAAATTTCTCGGAGCTATCAAATCTGAGCGCAGAGCTATTTGATCTCAGACCAAATTTGTTCTTCGTAGAACCTTATATACTGAGCAAATTACTGAGCTCTGCCAATGTCAATTTCATACAAGAAGCATCATCTCCTAGCAGTTACTGTCCTGATTGAGTGGCCATTCGATCAACCTCACAATCACCAAGTGATTACAGGAACATTTTCAATCCTCCACAATGACAGCAGCAGAAATCTATTCAGGGTAACGTTAGAGGTAATTCAGCACCGCTGTCTTTCAGCTTTATATTAAGCCTTTTCGAACTTTTCTTTTATGTCTCTAGGGGGCAACATCACACCCTTTTTTCGTCCCAAAAATGATGAAATATTGATCTGCAAAAAGGGTTTTGGGGAGCAGCATAGCATACATTGGTGGCATCAGTGACAAAGCCGAGCAATAAGTCTTAAGGCACACATAAGGACGGATGTGGCCTGTGTGTTGGGCATAATAACTTATCAAATAACCATCAAGACCAAAATATCTGTCTGAAATAGTTTCTGACAGCTGAGCCAAAGCAAAACGCTTCAGATTTACAGCTCCTTTCCGTGAAGCCGCTCATGTTATGCTAACTGTTATCGTCGTCGTATTATCTGTACGAGGCACGTTTTTATACCATTTGACCAAGTCAGAGGGAATATCGAACTCAAAAGTCGAGCATTTGTAACTTTTTTATCAACTTATATGTTCCCCTACGAACTACATTATGGATTCCTTTTGAAGGCTGTTAGCACAACAATCTGATTCTGAAGTGTATGGCTAAAGCATTCTGCTAGCAAAGTAAAGTGACTTCAGAACATATGCCACTTGCTAAACCTTGTTTAGCTTTTGTTTGGAGCAAGCAACTGTTTCCAAAAAGAGAAAGAAGAGGTCAATACAGCACTTACAGGCAAAGAATATATAGCCTAAGTATTTCAGGGCTCTATAGATTGAATGACACTGAAGTGCCTCTTTATTGGAAATTAATATCGACTGTTATTGTTGGTACACTTTACAATAAGGTTTCATTTGTTAACATTATGTATTAACTAACAACTAACCGTGAGTAATACATGTGACTGTATTTGTTCATCTTTGTTAACGTTAGTTAATAATGTTACCAAATACAACTTTTGTTTTTAATAACAAAGATTAATAAATGCTGTAGAAGTGCAGTTCATTATTAGTTCACGTTAACTAATGTTAACTAATATGAAACCTTTTTGTAAAGTTTTACCTTTATTTTTAACTAGGCTATAATTTTTTTCTTACATATCACATATTTGTATGTTTCTGCTGTGGACCTGCAGTATCATTTTGTATCGTTTTATAGTTAGGTAATGTTATATAAATATGATAATAAATACAGCAAAGGTGAAGAATTGATGTGTTTAGCAATGCGATTCACAGTTTTGCCCAATTTATTAAGTGGTTGACCGTGACTAATGAGGGATGATCTTATTTATTTATTTGATTTATTTTTCATTTTACAGAATCTGAATATGGAAACTAAACTTATAAAACGTCATTAATGTTTTGGAGATGAAAAGGCGATATTAGTCTTATTCTGGATTCTATTTTAACAATGAAAAATGGTCAACTATATAATTGCGCAGTGTCACATTCAATTTATTAATTTAACCTAGGTCTTTTTTTAAGCTTTATATTCTTGTAGAAACTTTCCCAATCATTTGAATCATCCTTAACAATAGTTGTGTAGGCTATCTTGAAGTTTTGTGGCAAAAAGTGGTCTTTAAAATAATTTTTATTGTCTTTTTTATCAAAAACAATCACATTTTTTCATATTATGCAAATATAGAAGTAACTGATACACAGACAACTTTACAAAACAAGTTTGCACTTTAATGCACAAAACAGCAGATTAACATTAAATATGACAGTATCACATGTTTACATCACAAATATATGAAGAACAATTTCTTTACAACTTCAGTCTTCAGTCTCTTCACTTAAAAAAATATTAATATAAATAAAATTTTAATTATTTATGATATATAATGCATATGGATTCCATCAATCTCATTACAATCCATTCCGAAATGTGTGTGTTTCCATCACAAGCACTTCAGCAAGAAAAAGTTGCAGAGAGCTCCGCGCGGACAATCGCACATCTTTCCGATTCGAGCGCCTTTTCTGATCGCGCACTGCTCCCCCAAATCACACTAGCAAGAGAAAACAGGAGAGATCGTGTTACTTTTGCCATTACAGCATTTGAGTTAGTGCGTAAAAGCGCACTTGTTAAATCGTATGTTTGGATACACGTAATGGATCATAAAATAATAGGAATGTTTATCTAACAAATACTATTTATACTGATAAACAAATGGATTAGATGTTTTCCTAAATGCTTTACAGCCAAGACACTCATATATCCATGCAACACAGAGTTGCGCAATGACCATGTCGCCAGCGCAAACAACACGCACTTATGCGCAATGTTAAAATGTAGCATATAATATAAATATACCATGGGAACTTGACCAAATTTCTTCTCCCAAGGTGGAATTCGTTTCGTCTGCAGCTTTTCCAGAACTTCTTGCAGAGCCCCGAGCTGGTTTGACAAAACATGTTTCTATTCAGTCCCTTTAGTCAAACATCCCAATATAACATTTCACACACACACACGCACACACACACAAATCTTTAAAAGTTGAGGCACTTTTGTGTAAATAGCCTACACTATGTTGTATAAGTTAAGCTTTCTATTGCGCAATAAAAAATATGTATTACTCACAAGCTGTTTTTCACTTGTCAGGTTTGGGTCTTTTGGATAAAAGTCTCTGATGGCTCTCGTGTCCAGTTCCACCTCTATCTCCGGCTCAGAGTCGTTCGCTCTGGCTCCGGTCAACAAGCAGAGCAGCAGCGCGCACACAGCCATGCGCGTCCTCAGACTGGAGCTCTCCATGGTCCTGAATGGAGGGAGCTTTGGCACTTGAGCGCGCAACGCCGTTATACGTCTCAGTTGAAAGTTTTGGTGCAAATAAAGCATCTCGACAGCCTTGCACCCTTTTATGTGCTCCACGGTGCATGCATTTATGTGATCTGTTCTCGCCCCGCCTTTAAAATTGATTTCGTTCGCACGTAAGCGCGATCATTCATTGCGTAAATGCGCTGGAGACAAGTCATCAAATGCGTTAATGTTGCCCCCGGAATGCAACTTCACTAAGGACACATCCATCTATCTGTTTTGACTCAGTTGTGAGGAGCAGATGAAAATACTGCAGGCGCATTTGATTGTATAAGCAGCTTTTGAACATTTTGGGGCATTCTTAGCTGTTGCTGATTGCATAATCTATCTATCTATCTATCTATCTATCTATCTATCTATCTATCTATCTATCTATCTATCTATCTATCTATCTATCTATCTATCTATCTATCTATCTATCTATCTATCTATCTATCTATCTATCTATCTATCTATCTATCTATCTATCTATCTATCTATCTATCTATCTATCCATCCATCCATCCATCCATCCATCCATCCATCCATCCATCCATCCATCCATCCATCCATCCATCCATCCATCCATCCATCCATCCATCCATCCATCCATCCATCCATCCATCCATCCATCCATCCATCCATCCATCCATCCATCCATCCATCCATCCATCCATCTATCTATCTATCTATCTATCTATCTATCTATCTATCTATCTATCTATCTATCTATCTATCTATCTATCTATCTATCTATCTATCTGTGCTTGACTAGAAATATGCTTTAAACAAAGAAAGAGGCTCCTAATATTTCAGTAATAATACCAGACATATCTTCATCTTACATTGTATTTTAATGACTATAAAATTTGAAACACATGCATGGGAAATTATGTGGTTGTATAAATCAAATGTATGATATTTGATTTATTCGGCATTTCAATACCTAAACTTCTCAGAAACTTCCAATGAGAACTTCTAAAACATTCTAATATTATGTAATGTGGAGAAAGTCTAAGAAAAGCTGAATAATTCTCCCATTTATGTTTAATTACTAGGGGCCAAGAGCCATCTGCGCTCTGAAAGTGACACCCAACTACTTAAGCACGTCTAGACTCGACTGGAATGTGAATAGAGATTTTTTTTATTTCAAGGGGGAAAAAATGTTTTGCAATGGAAGGCTTTTTTTTTGGGTAAATGTAATAGGCTAATATTTTTGCCCGTCTTTGACGTCACATGTAGGAAATTATTTCGAGGTTGGCTATTTGTCTATCCGCAGATCAAATAATTTCTGCCTGACAACATTCACATTAATTTGGAGAATACGTCTCATAGTTAGGGTGTTTCATTCATTTGTGGAAATAAAATACGTTTCCTGTGGATATATGCCTGGGATTAACTCGCACAAGAGTTCTATCCAAAGGTGATGCTTTTTAATTTCCCAACAGGACCCTTTAATAATGGGTGTGTGAGGCATATGACTCACTCTCCTCAGTCCGCATTCATATCAAAACATAATCGATCAATGGCAAACACACCAAGTGTTTTAAAAAAAATTCTGCCCCTCCTGGGTCCATTCAAAGCTTATAAAAAAAACACAGACTGGGCTGTGTTAACATGGAAACATTCACTTCCATATTTTATTTTGTTGCAAAATTCTCATTCTTCTGACAATGTATGCCACAAAATAATACGCTGGAAATAAACGAACTGGAACGATTTGGCCCATAACCCCTGTTGATGAGTTCATAAATCAAACAGTGTGGTGAGCAAACTCGTTCTTCTTTCCAAACAGGACTGGATCGGAAATAGAGGTTATGGGTGAATGAAAGACATGTTCCTGAACCCCCATTAAAAATATATCCACTAGACAAGCTCATATTGAAGATTCAGAGATTTGCGTGCATGTGCATGGTTTCAATGTCACATAGTATCACAACATACTCTCTCATCTGGATGCTTGGCTACTCATTTAACCAGCTTTAACTAGCAACTGTCCAGTATATTTCAGCAGAAAAAAACATGGAGTATTGATATTTTATGACCAAAAGGATGGTCGTCATCCATCAACTAGCTATTCAGATGTTAAAATCACACAAATCAAAAATCTGCCAGTGACTTTTGCCTAAGGCCTTGGAAACAGGGTGTTTTCACAGTAAGTGCAATACACAAACCTTCAGCTATTTTTAGCACTGCAGTGAGTGTTGAGTTAAGGGGTTTAAAATCTTACCCTTGTTCCACTGCCATATGCAGTCTTCGCTATGGGGCATGATTTGATTCCCATTTGTCTCCTTGGGATCCGCTTATGTCTGCCCACGTCTGCACGTCTTCCAAAAACCCCATTTGCCTCCTCAACCTCCCAAACTTCATCCCCAGTCCCATAACCCCTGTAGTGTTTGACACACCATGCTTTTCCCCATGATTAGCCTATTAGTCTCTCTCTAATTTATGCATTGAGAAAAGTACAACGTCATCTAAATTCATGGTTACATGTTATTAACGATAAATGAGCTATGGTCAACAGGTTAAAGGTGACGCACAATGTGATAGCCAAGTAAACCCTAAACTTCACCATACTACCTACCCCAATAATCAGAGGTACTGGTTGGTTAGAATTCTACACTTATATAATAATTTGGGAACAACAGCAACTCAGCCACGAAGTGATTGGCCACGTAAAATCACAGAGGTGGGTCAGCACATGCTGAGGCACACAGTGCACAGAAGTCGCCAACTTTCTGCAGAGTCAATAGCTACAGACCTCCAAACTTCATGTGGCCTTCAGATTTGCTCAAGAACAGTGCGTAGAGAGCTTCATGAAATGGGTTTCCATGGCCAAGCAGCTGCATCCAAGCATCCTTACATCACCAAGTGCAATGCAAAGCGTCGGATGTGGTGGTGTAAAGCATGCCGCCACTGGACTCTAGAGCAGTGGAGACGTGTTCTCTGGAGTGACAAATAACACTTCTCTGTCTGGCAATCCGATGGACGAATCTGGGTTTGGTGGTTGCCAGGAGAACGGTACTCGCCTGACTGCATTGTGCCAAGTGTAAAGTTTGGTGGAGGGGGATTATGGTGTGAGGTTGTTTTTCAGAGCTTGGGCTTGGCCCCTTAGTTCCAGTGAAAGGAACTCTTAATGCTTCAGCATACCAAGACATTTTGGACAATTTCATGCTCTCAACTTTGTGGCAACAGTTTGGGGATGGCCCCTTCCAGTTCCAACATGACTGCGCACCAGTGTACAAAGCAAGGTCCATAAAGACATGGATGAGCGAGTTTGGTGTGGAGGAACTTGACTGGCCTGCACAGAGTCCCGACCTCAACCCGATAGAACACCTTTGGGATGAATAAGAGCGGAGACTGCGAGCCAGGCCTTCTCGTCCAACATCAGGTCCTGACCTCACAAATGCGCTTCTAGAAGAATGGTCAAAAATTCCCATAAACACACTCCTAAACCTTGTGGAAAGCCTTCCCAGAAGAGATTAAGAATGAGATGTCATTAAAGTTCATGTGCATGTAAAGGCAGACGTCCCAAAACTTTTAGCAATATAATGTAGTTAACTCATATCTGTTTTACAGTGTACATCAGTGTACATGTTTGCGATCCTCCACCTGTTTAAATAATGACGTGTAAAATAACGCTGTTGCGCATCAGTTGGGCACAATCCTGAATGTACCAAACAGTTTATCCTACAACGGCATCTTACAATCAACGTGTTTTCCGTCAATGATTTGGAAGTAAATACAGTGTTGCTAAACAACTGGCTTCCTACTTGGCTAGATTAGGGTTACGGGTTTGTTTTGAATCAGCCCGGAAAGAAGTTCAACAAATTTTAAGTGAAATATTTCACAAGCTATTAATGTGCTACTGCATTATATCCACTGTTGCAGAAAGGGAAATCAGGACTATTTCTTAATCATGCAGGATTATGATAAAGTGACTGAATATGAACAAATTGGTCATTATTGTGTCCGTTTTAAATACAGACTTCAGGCATTCCACTTCCACTGTTTCGTTTATCAATGTGACAGTCAAAATTAAGCCCTGTGGAGAAAAAAATCAGCCAATTGATTTGCCCATTGATCAGAAGGCAACACTACAAAACAACTGGCCAAGACAAGGTACTTATCAGGTGGAGCACACCCTGATAGTGTTAAACATCTAATTACATCCTGCTTGAAAGAATCAAATTAACCTCTCAGAGGTCACCAACCTCAGATGGGTCTTTTCCAAACTTGAACTTTCAGCTTCCTGTCGCAAAAAGATTAGGATGTGACTTTCTAACAGTCAGTGAAAGAAAACAGATGATTTTCAAAGAAAAAGACATTGCCAAATTTCAGACCAATGGCAAAATTGAGAATGTTATATTGCTTGTATTCAACAGTTCAATAAAAATACATTAATGAAACTGAATTAACATAGAATTGAGTAGAGTTTCTCTTGGCATCAAGCAATGTTAATCCAGCAACTTTTTGCTCATCGAAGTCATGTTGAACCAACATCAGACAAGCCATTCTAAACTAACAGAAAATGTATCCAATTATTTTCCTTACATATGTTGAAACAATGTTGATTTCAATTGGGTGAAACAAACAACGTAGAATCAACACATTTTCAAGTCGATCTAATTGGTTATCTTGCATTAAAATGATGTTGATTTTGGGTCATCTTAAAAACAACACAGTTTTTATATACACTATATTGCCAAAAGTTTTGGGACGTCTGCCTTTACATGCACATGAACTTTAATGACATCCCATTCTTAATCCGTAGGGTTTAATATGGAGTCGGCCCACCCTTTACAGCTATAACAGCTTCAACTCTTCTGGGAAGGTCAGCCACTGATGTTGGACAAGAAGGCCTGGTTCGCAGTCTCCGCTCTAATTCATCCCAAAGGTGTTCTATCGGGTTGAGGTCAGGACTCTGTGCAGCCCAGTCAAGTTCTTCCACACCAAACTCGCTCATCCATGTCTTTATGGACCTTGCTTTGTGCACTGGTGCGCAGTCATGTTGGAACAGGAAGGGGCCATCCCCAAACGGTTCCCACAAAGTTGAGAGCATGAAATTGTCCAAAATGTCTTGGTATGCTGAGGCATTAAGAGGGGCCCAAGCCCTGAAAAACAGCCCCACACCATAACCCCCCCCTCCACCAAACTTTACACTTGGCACAATGCAGGCAAGTACTGTTCCAGCATACGCTGACTCTGCTCTGTGATTTTACGTGCCCTACCACTTCGTGGCTGAGTTGCTGTTGTTCCCAATTGCTTCCACTTTGTTATAATGCCACTAACAGTTGACCGTGGAATATTTAGTAGTGAGGAAATTTCACAAATGGATTTATTGCACAGGTGGCAACCTATCACGGTACCACGCTTGAATTCACTGAGCGACCATTCTTTTACAAATGTATGTAGAAGCGTCTGCATGCCTAGGTGCTTGATTTTATACACCTTTGGCCATGGAAGTGATTGGAACACCTGAATTCAATGATTTGGAGGGGTGGTCCAGTACTTTTGGCAATATAGTGTATATCTGAAGTGTTACACAATTAACTCATTACCACAAATGTAAATTGCATTGCTAGATTGCAGACGTTAACAGACAGGACAAATGACACAAGGCAACACTCAAAAGGTTCTTGAATTCCCTTGCTAGCTAGCAGCAGTTGTGTGTATTTACTGGCCACCGCAGAACTGTTTCTCATGTCTCAGGCCTGAGGAGACAGGACGGCAGAACAAGCCTTACAGGCCCCTGAATTTAAAGGCCATGTCACTTACAGCTGTTCCCTACATCTGCCCAATTCCTCATCCTGACAGCCAGATCAGCCTCAATGCAAGCAGCCGGTAGCAAATTCGATTTTATAGGTGCCTTAGGAGTTAACCTGTCATCTTGTTTTGCGTTAATTTTCATGTCAGTAGAATGTTGCGAGCATCACTTGAGCAGCCCCGGTGAAGTTTTTCTCATAAGCTGCTTTGTCAGACATTAATAAATAATGTTCATTTACTTTGGCAGGAATTTGTGTTCGGAGGATTGCCATGATTAAAGAGGCGAATAATGAGAAATAACGCTTATAGGAGATCATAGAGAAACTCTTCAAAGGCCACGTTTTAATGATCCCTGAGCTTTCTGGGCTGGTCTTGGGTGCCATGTGACATCATCAGCTCTGCGAAGCTGGCAAAATACTGCAGATATTATAAGTATTAAACTTCATGGCGCAAACTCTCTTTAAAACATTAGCCTTTGACTTGTGAAGGGAAATGCGTGCTAAAAAACAGTTTGTTATTTCCGGTTAAGCTTACTTATGTACGTTGTGTGTATCCAGGCAAAAAAGTGTTTAATTAAGAGGGCCCAAGTAACTATGCAAGGATATGAGTTTGTGTGTGTGAAAACGAGAGCACATATCCATTCTTTGAAGATGAATCCCTGTAGAGGTCTCTCTTTTCCTGTGTGGGAGAGACCAGGCCTCATTATCTCTTGATTCATCCTCTACTCCCATATCACCAGTGAATATCATCATGTGCTCGGGATGTACACGTTCACATGGGCCGTACAGCTGCTGCTTGGTATAGTGTATTCCATGTGGGTGTGTGGGGAAAGAAAACAATACTGAATTCAAATGCTGATGGGAAGGGAAATATGCTGTAGTACAGAACGATGCAGAGAAAACAGCTTGATTGGGGACGAAATTTGAGAATATTTTCCTGTTCTTTGCTCTTACAAATACAAGGAATTGCCAACGGTTTCTTGTTCAATTGTTTTGTATTAATATTTCTTTAAGTGCATTATCCCTGTGTTTTTTTTAACCAACTTCAAACCATTTAGGCATTTTCTTTGTGTATACAGTCAAAAAAATAACTTGGACAAACTCATCTCTGGGTTCGGGCCAAATTCCGAGCTGGAAGCCTTCCCCCCGGACAGCACGCAAAATACGCATTTAAATTTACTCTCATTAAATTATATGTGAGTGTGAATTGAGGGCAGGATTTCCATCCAATAAATATGTGTAGCCCCAACTTATAAAAAACTAATTCATGCGATTAAATGTAATGTAATTGGTCCAACTCAATTTGGGCCAATGTAATTGAGTTTGTCCAAATACAGTTTAATTGAAATTGATACATTTAAAAAAAGGACTTTTTATGCTTGTCAAACTTAAATTAAAACATTTCATTGGAAAATCATTTATAAGCAGTTTCATTCCTCATTATACACAACGTATATAAAGCACAAATAAGAAAAGACTGGTGTCACTCCTGACATTAGCATCAAATACCCACAGCCTAAACACAGACTGATAAAAAATAATCAAGGCTGTAAAGGTGAAACATGGGGGAACTTTTTTGAGCAATGTTGCTGGGCAATGTTACAAAGCAATGTTGCTTGGCCACTTTCCCATTGGGAATGGGCAACAAATTTCTATCTGGATACTTTAGATCAGTCATGGGCCCTATGTCTTACCTTATTTTTTACAATTAAATCTTTGTTTGTTACTTTACTTGGATAATTTGAGTATCTTAATTTGTATTTGTAGCAAAAAATTTATAATTTTATAATTATATATCACACTTCTTATCCTGACAAGGCTTTGTAGACTTGTGCATTTCTAACATACTATTTACAGTTTTTCTCCATTGGTTTGGCTCATTTCTTGAAACAGAAATTACATTCTCAAAATTGTAAGATCATTTGGCAAAAGTCTTACAGTTCAGCACAACACTATAACTCACTTGCAAAAGCTAATATCTCTCCCAAAACTGTTCACTCATGCTTCAGAACTAAATTCCTTTCCCATATCAATAGTCAGTGCCACGAAAATGGCAAAGATCCTTCTCATTGCTTTGGCTCATTTCTTGAAACAGACCGGACGTTCTCAACACTCTTGGTGCTTTTGCCAAAATAACGTGGATGGTTCGGCACAACACCATGGTTCACCTGCAAAAGCTCATACCTCTCCCAAAACAGTTCCCTCATGTGTCAAAACTAAATTTCCTCATTTAAACAGTCAGTGCCCCCCAAATGCTTTGTCCCTTTGGCATTGTGTAAGCACTGCAAGTCAAAATGTTTAGATGTTTTGTCACTATGGCAGAGGACCATTGAAATATCCCTCATGTCCACCTTTCAGTCTTAGCCCAGTCCTTCATTTTTGTCTAGCTAACAGAATACAATTGTGTATAAAACTGGGAAAAAAAAGAAATAGGATGTTAGGGTAAGAGTGACCTCCAAGGTTTGACATCACACATTGCACTCATACTGCCAAGGAAATTGTAACCATTATCATTCACACACATAAAGTAACTTCCATACATCAGAGTAAAAAGAAAATGTATACAGCATAATATACTGTAATATAAACACACAAACAAAAAAACATTGAAAATTACCGTCCTCACCCTCCTGGCCATCCACACGCTGCTGTTCTCAATCTTACTGTAAACACTTGTAAAATTTCTACTTTTCTAATGATATAATCTGGGTTTGATTCTTTTCAGAAATATTGTTAGAGCAAAGTATATGAATATATTGACCAAACAGTACACACAAGACCAGTACTGCATATTGATGAAAATATTTATTTCTCTCCACATTTGTAAAATCATTTGATTCATTCATGCATTTTCAAAGGTTTGTTTTTTATATTTGCTGAGATTGGGCTGAAGTCTCTGTCCAGCCTCTCTCAATGTCAACCCATGGGTACTCAGTAGAATTGCATCTGATAAATTTGGTCCGTGTCTTCTTCGGCCACATCCTACTCCAGGTCTACCTCTTCCCACCCCCCTCCCCCTCTCTTCCCCTCTCTACCCCTCTTCCTCCACGGGCTCCCCCTCTCATCCTCTTCCTCAAGCAGGCAGTTGCCCTTGTTCATTTATAGGCCAGGTGCCTCCATGTTCAGAAATTGTACTGGTCCTGCATGGTCAAGCTCTTTACATATGTTTGGCAGCATTCACAGTCATGGACAGCACCTGTCAGGTAACTAAACATACGGTTTGATTGGTCATCTGAGATGTGTGAAAGTCCGCCTTCATTAGTCAAGTTCTAGTTTCACCTGACTGTCAATTGCTGTTATAAATTTATCAAATGTTCCAAGGGATTCATATATGGCATTCATGGTATTATGTTCTTGACTAATTTTGACAATTGAACAGACTATTGTGCATGTGATGACTTATACAATGAAATGACGCTGATACGTTTTGGAGCGAACAACCATTAGACTGAGAATCAAACAATCAATTTAGATCAACAAGATCTATTCACTTGGAAATAGTGCTAAATGTAGGCTACCTGTACTTAATCATTTGCAAAGATTTACTGAGACATTGAGACATGTACTTAGACATTTGCAATTTGATGAAATTAATGAGAAATGCTATTCTGTTGTGAACAATTGCCAAGTGGTTTGGAGATTTGTCCATGTTGTTTTGAGAATGTAATTTCTGTTTCAAGAAATGAGCCAAACCAATGGAGAAAAACTGTACGTTACATTTACTTAAAATATTTACTGCTGGATTTGGCTGATGCAATGAACCCTTTTCACATGGTGACGATATATTTTTCCATATTGCAACATAAATCTAGCATTTTTTCTCATATTTCATATTTTAGGGTAATTTTATAACTTTGTCTACATCAGGCGTGACCTTTGTTGTTTCACTTAAGGGTGCATGTTGAAGACATGGTTCAAACACAAATTCAATGTGTTCAAAATACTTACTCTGATGCAAATAGTTGCTCAAATCTTTTGAGTAGAACCAAGGCAAGATTTTTTTGTGCAGGCACTCTTCTGCATAATGGTAGACACAAAATTCAAACACATTACAGTAACTCCTCTAAGTTTCTAATATAACTGAACATTAAACACTAACATTAACTAACAACATCTTTCCCTTTACTGAAAAACACATAAAAAAACTTGAATCCCTAAATTTACTCTCCTAATGCAGTCCCTTGCAAAGCATGCTGGGAACTACAGATCCACTGCCCAGTTTGTTGTCAACAAAAATGATTCATGTAGTTTTAACACAAATGAATTAAGTAAACTTCAGTTTTAACCCTTCTCCGGTCTTCTGAGGCTTTTCTGACGCCAAAGGACGTTTGCTCAAATAAAATAAAAAAACTGTTTCCTTTGTCCAAATGGCATGAGACTTTGTACGGTGGTCCACACTCTCTAGATCTACAAATAAAAAAATTAATTGGATTGATATCTGTTTTTATGTTCGTGTGACAAAAAAAATGGACAAAATTCATCCTCAAAAACAGAAACAACACAGAACATGCATACAGAAATGAAATGGCACAACACTTCCAACAATGAATAAAACATCCACAATGCAAAATGATCATGTTCACACACACACACACACACACACACACACACACACACACACACACACACACACACACACACACACACACACACACACACACACACACACACACACACACACACACACACACACACACACACACACACACACACACACACACACACACACACACACACACACACACACACACACACACACACACACACACACACACAGGAATACATTTGTTATTGCTTGTTATTGCTGTTCAGTTCATTGCATTTTGATGTTCATGTTGTGTATTGTTTACTCAATATGTAATATAACTGTTCATTTCTGTTAATTTTTGTTGTTACAGATAGTAACTGAAGTGTAGATTACATTTGTAGAATTATAAGAAAATGAGATGTTTGAAATAAATGATAAACTCCAAAGACTCCAACTTTTCTCTTGTTCAGGTTTGATTCTAATCATAATGTAACATCATTGAAAAAAATATTTTTTCAGTACAAAAAAAATGCTAAACTTTGATAAAATTAATTCATTTTAATTGTTATAAATGTGATTTCATAACATTAAGATATGAATCCAACTGAAAAATACTTGTGAAAAGATGTCTTTCAGTCAAATAGCACATGCAAATAGTGGAGCTCTGCAGCCATTTACTGGTAAAAGTCTTTTATTTTTATTTTAAAACAGTTTTTTCAAAAAGATGGGAAGAAATCTTACACTAAACCATGTCAAATTATCCATGTTATCCCCACGAATGAAAGTTAGAAATTTGGGTGTTTTATAAAGAGAATTGTACATTAAAAAAAAAAACAGATTTTCTGTGAAAATCCATTAAAAACAATGTGTTTTATTTATTTATATACATTTAAAAATTATTATAAATACTCCAAAAACTGCACAGATGTTGAGTTAAAACATTAATAAACAGAGTAAAATTACATTTGTTCAAAAAAAAAAAAAAAAAAAATTGTTTTGTTACAAAATTACATTTTGTTGCCTGGGGTCTGTGGAGACCCCAAAGACCCTGAGTGTAATTTCCAAACGAAGGCCAGAGAAGGGTTAAATATATAAGGTTGATTGAACACAATTAAATAAAGTTGTGACAAAATGTTAAAAAAATCATGTTACTTTAGCTCATTTTAAATAATAAACTAAACAAGAGGCAATTTAAAAAAAAATGTGAGTGTATTTACACCTAAGTTACCTGAATTACACCATTAATTTTGTTTGATGTAAAGCACATTTTATTTTGCCACATATTTGCATACTAGAAATGATTTCAAGTTAAGCTTTTTTACATATATTTTGTTTCTAGATTGGCAATTGTTTAATGATGCCACATCAAATTTTAATCTTTGCTTTAAATGCTCTTATATTCAAATATGGTGTTACAAGGAGAAATCCAACCTTTCAAATGTATGTGATATCAGAAAATATGTAATTTACATATTTCTTTCTATGGTTCCCTCTGTCATGAATGATCAAAATGTTCATTCTGTAAACATTTCTTGGAAGTGCATTAAATGCATTTGTAGATCACAGCTTTTACTGCAGAGGCCTTTTGAATTCACTTCATATTAACGTCATCATAAACAATAAAAGGATGTAGCCTGAGAAGAGAAGTGGTATTGTCACCGTACACATCTGTGTGGTGTGGGTCCTCTTGGGCAATTAAAAATATATCATTCAGTATTACACTGATCTTATAGATGTACAATGGTCTCAGTTCAATCAACAATGAGCTAGTCTTAAGGACTTGAGGGGTTTCATTGCTATAGGCTGATCTGAAATATGATGTTGCTAGAGACGAATCTGGTTTAGTGCAAGCAATATATCATCAGTTTTGATCTGCAATGAAAGATTAAACTAATATTCATGGTAAACACTGAGACTTTGATTTATATGTAAATATACACTGTAGCTGTAAGCAAAATGTTGTTGTTTAGCTAAGGTGTTTGTTTTTGAATGTATTTTCTGCACTTCCAGCAGAGGGCCACATTTGAAGTCAAGGATGAGAGCTTGCCCGATCAGTAGCATTAAAATTTCAAAATTCAATGACTCAGAGAGATTTAGCTACATGAAAAGCCACATTTAATAGCTAAGGGCAGCAGTTAAATGAAGCAATCCTGCAATTAACATATGTCACATAAGGACTTTAATAGATACTCATCCCATTAACAGAACAGTGTTTAAATCATGACATACTGTGTGGCTCTATGGCTTTCAGAAAGCAGCTTTGTGAAATATGACTTCAGTAGAGGAAGGGCCAGCATGTCTTCTCCTCCCACTCATCTTCATTTAGCTCTGAAAGAGACTTTTCTCCACAATTACTGCTAGGATTTCACCATCCACAGGGCATAAATCATTCGCACAGTCTCGTAATAACAACATATGTCTTCATGACTGTGCTAATGACAGCATAAATTGTTTTAATCAAGCCTAGTTGTACAAGTTACAAAAAAAATCTGTGAGTCACTTGTAGGGGTGAATCTAAGGGTCTAAAACGAAACAACCTGTGACGTTCTCATGATTATATGGTTATAATAAATCATAAAAAGTGCTTATCTTTAAAACGCTTTAATATGTACAAATGTCTGAGGTGACAAAATTTTTTAATAAAAATGGTTTAATTATAAATTTCAGCATAACAAACTTGAAATGTAGTCTATGAGCCGCGTGGAGCACGTTATTTGACGGCCAGATGCATTTTTATGGACTTCAAAACAGAGCAACAATTACTGCCATTATAAAGCTGGGATTAGCCAAGACTTTTTTAATATAAGAAGAATGTCATATACTGACTTGAGGGTGAGTAAAACATGGGCTAATGTTCATTTTCAACCCATTCTCACACCCAAGGCGTCAAAATCCGAAGCATGGTCAAGTGCCTTCCACGTCACATCGAAGACGCTAAAGTCACCCGTCACTATATTGACGCGATGGGTGCTCCATTCATTTCAGTTGTTTACCCAATGCGTCAGATCAAGACGCATGTTATTCTTTGCATTTGTAAAAGCAGACATGATTTTATTAATATTTAAAGGTTACTTTTATATTTCGGAGCTGTTAACCCAACTCCTACCCTAAACCTACCCACTCCTAAACAATATAAAACACTTACAGGGTAACTAAACCCTAAACCAACTTTTTTTAGTTAATGATCTGTAATACTAGGGCTTTATTAATGCTGTTCATTGATTCGAGTAAATGTTTTGACATTTGATTATAAAGTGTTTTAATTCTATAAAATATGGTATAAAACCGCCAAAGTGCTGCCCTCTTAAGGTTGAACGGTGGCTACTGCAGTTGAATTTTCCTATTGGACGTTGTGGTACATCGTGACGTAGGATGGTACCTCCAACGGCTCACTATCCGCGCCCCTGGCACGAGCTCACCACGCCCTCAGAAATGTTTCCCCCAATCACATGATGAAAACGGCTTCACTCCAGTATGAACTGTCATATTACATGAAGTAGAAACATTATGAATGAAACTGACTTGACACTTGCTTTAACATTGTATTGAAGAAAATACGGTTGAATAATGCAGTTGTCAGTCAGGGCCGTGCACAGACCTTTTGAGGGGCATGTGCTGAAACTGAAAAAGGGCACCCCCTCTGTTCACTCTGTTCATTTTCGCATGCGAATTTCGTACTCAGTGTGCAAAGGCCTTAACACTTTATTATCAAACACACATGACATGCTTTATTTACATTTTTTGAAGATTTTCACTATTTTTATTGGGGGAAAAAATGCCTTTTTGAATTTCTGTGTGATGGGAAAATGAAGTAGAGCAAGTTCGGCAAAACGCGGATTCGAACCGTGATCAATTTGCGTCAAAACTTCAAGCAATGCGCTTTACCCCTGCACTATCACGGATATCATTTATATGGTGTCTTCTGCAATTCTGACTGACCCAACCAGACCTTCAGTGAAAAAGACGGCCTATTTGCACTTAATGTAACGACAACATTACTGTAACCATCTTTTACTACACATGTGAAAACGAGAGAGTATAGAGATTCAAAAATTAGAGAATATGTGCATATATCAACAACGTAAATGAATTAAACATGTGACCATGATATTATTACATGTTAACAAATTAATTGTATTAGCAATCATAAATCCAAGAACAAATTTCTACGAAATATATTTGACCTAGATGACGAGGATCACTCAGTCACTTTGTGTAAGTTCCAGTAGGAAACAGCGCGGGCGCTCTTGGCGGTCTAAGGGCGCACCTTTGCTTATTTTTGATTTTTCGGTGGCAAAAACAAATTAAATGTGGTTGTATTACTTATCAATATATTATTAACATTTTACAAAAGCCAAACTCAAATGCACTTACCAAAACTATTGATTTATTGAAGCAGGAACAAAAAACACTACCACCAAAAAAAGGGCACTTCGGAGTGTAAGGGCAAAAAGGGCATGTGCTCTGCACAGGTTGAGCCCTACCTGTGCACGTGCCTGTTGTCAGTACACGTCAGGCTTTTCTTGCGATATTATTGCCGCCCGTCATGTGTACAGATCATTTTCATACATGAGACGCACTTTCAGAGTGGTTGCCACGGACACGGTAACGAACAACAATACTGTAACGTGCTGGCGTATATAGTCTTAAAGTCGACTTATTTGAGGAAATCTGTTTATAATAGGCTTTTAGGTCTGAACTTATTGGTCCTGCGCAGCTGGGCTGATTCAGTTAATTTGAATGAAAATACATAGTATGTACATCAGATATCTGATCTATTTTTAGTGGCATTCAGTGTAAGGATTTGACTGTTCATAGATTAGGTCAGTTCTCTTGCGCTGCTGCTTCGCTAGCATCGTCGGCATCGGGAGTTAACGCAGTTTGAGCCAGCGGCTCGCATTGATGAGGCTCTGGGTCTGTGTCTACAGACAATTCACCCTCCTCCAATTCAGGTGAAGGTTAGAAGAATGACCGCTCTGTTGCAAAGCTGGCGTCACTCCAGTCATTCTCCATCTTTGCGACTCGCGAGTCTGACAGCTATCAATCAATCCGTCACTGCGGGTCTCAGGTGCACGCCCTCCGCTCAGCCCCGCCCTCGGTTTGTCCCCTCTGTCTCCGCTGGGCTCTGCCCACTTTTCCAGCATTTTTCAAAATTTGCCAGTGGGTGGAGTTAAGCTCTGAGCAGGGGTTTAGTTACCCTTTAACAGGCAAATACAAGTACAGTCACATCTATTTTTTGCAAAAACTGACCAAAAACAGTATAAAAGTATTAACCCATGTTGTATTCCAAGTCTTCTGAAGCCCCACGATGTCTTTATGTAAAGAACAGAGTTGATCGTAATGTTTTAATCGCTGAGATTATGATCATGCCGCTCCGTGAACGCACTCATTCATATCTCATTCAAATAATAGAGTGCCGAAGTAATGACGTCACTTTGTAGGCCAAAACGCGGAAGTGAGTTAGCATTTTAGCCCTATGGGTTCCCTCGCTCTAAAGTCTATGGGTTTTTTGAATGGGTTTTTGCTAAATCGCCTGAAATAAGGTCTGTGGTTAACAAAGCCTCTATATATTTTCACGTTTTAATCTATGACATAAAACACACTAGTTATAACCTGCTTGTGATTTTTTAAGACTTTATTGTGTCTTAAAAACGATGGTTGCTAACAAGTTGCTAAAAGGGACTACATCCTTTGGCGGGGACTTTAGACGTCATCGTGACAAACAGGCAATCTCTCACTAGCCCGCGTTTCAGCCTAATAATGAAGAACTTATGTGGCGTGAATAAATCGCGCTATTCGCGCAAAGTTGGATGCTTGAACATTTGGAGTTTACTCTCTTCACATGTTTGTCTCGTTGAGAAATGGCTGACATGGGCTGTGTTTACACGTCTTTTTGTGTTAAAATCTACTGTTAATGTGTGACAACTTAGTTTTAAGACTTTTTCAGTCGATAATGTAGTTGTTTAAAGCTCAAATCTGTGGTTTATTTATAAGAAGAGTGCCTATTTAAACATTTTATCTGGTGTTATCGGAGTTGTGAGCTCCAGTGAGTCAGCGGCGGTCCGCGCTTGTTTACCCGGCGAGAGTTGACTTTCCTCGGCCAGTCCTTCTGACGTCTGCCGCTGGCTCTGGCTCTGATGTCTCTGTGGCGTCTCCAGCTATAATTAGTCTTGTGGAGATTTAACGGCCCATATTTGCTCTCATGGATCTATAATTTGTTCCCTGGCAAATCGTTTAGGCTGAGTGCAAAGATAAGTTTCATTACTTGTTTATTTTTTGGCTATAACTGTACGTTACCGTTGTAAGTTAGCCGACTAGCACTGACTTTGAATGTTTGACTGAATTGTTTGCTTTATTTCATGTGTAGCTTATTATACGTTTTGTATTATTGATCATACATAAACTTGCATTTAACAAAAAGAGACTGGGTTGTGTTTCATGTCATTTAATGTTATCACAGTGATAATCATTTTGTCTGAAAAAACATTAACAAAAGATAAATCTCAGAGGCACGCATAAACAAAATTAGTTTCTAACATTTTTGGAAAAAACGAATGGGCAATATTTCTCATGAAAAAGTGGATAAGTGTTCATACACAGCGCAGACCATAATGAGCGAGCGTGCTTTTAAATAAAGTTTGAGGAAGCTTGATGATGACGTTGATCCGCGACCATGGTGTGCTGTAGTCCGTTTATAGCATACCGTTAGCATTTTATATCTGACGGCTTTATTTGGGCTTCAAAATGTATACATTTTGGATTAACTTGTAAAGATTATCTTGGTAGACAAAACGTGTAAGGGTCATTACTCTTTGTTGAACACAGATCTTATTTTGTGTGATTTTCCAAAAGTCTATGGGGAAAATGAATGGCTTTTTGATCGAGGGAACCCATGCGCCGCTAACTTCCGGGTTGGCCTACAACGTGACGTCATTACTTCGGTAATCTATACACACGCCTCTTTAGCATGACGCATTCGGTCACAAGACACACGAGAACCAATGACATTTTAAAAGCAAAGCTGACGTAATGACGCAATTGGTCACGAGGCATACGAGAGCCAATGCAATTTCACTATGAAAACTGACGTAACGGGCGGCAATATTTGAAATTTAATGTGTTCGTGATCTTCTGCGGATGGAGACGCTGATCGCTTTTGGGGATTTCCTTCACACAAATCAATCGCTTGGCCTCGGAATATTTGTACTTTTTTAATAAATTGTGCATGCAGTCGACTCTGCCTGTTATATCTGCGTTTTATATACCACACAAATAGGTAGATTTAGGGATGGAATGGGGTTGGGTTACATGTTAAAACGTGTCTAGATAGCGTAAATAAAATGATGCTGGCTGATTAAATTGAGAATCACAGTCCATTATGTCATAATGGCAAAATCATAACCCAATATATGATCATCATGACGATAACGTTCCCATGCCCAACACGTCTGTGTATGACGCCAAAGGTTTCTCATTGAAATGAATGGAGCACTAAGCGCGTCGATATAGTGACGCCTAGGGGTACCTTTAGCGT
Source organism: Gobio gobio (assembly GCF_949357685.1). NCBI lineage: Eukaryota > Metazoa > Chordata > Actinopteri > Cypriniformes > Gobionidae > Gobio > Gobio gobio. The sequence goes on from NC_137121.1 coordinate 19,199,844, forward strand.
CTTTATTGTGACACGGCAAGCACTTGAACATGCTTCGGACTTTGACGCCTTGGGAGTGAGAACGGGTTGCAACTTTTGGGTGAACTATCCCTTTAAGAGAGTAATGGAGAGAGTAATCAGTACAGCAATCGAATTACACTGTTGAAGATGTAATTAGCTAGTACTTAACTTAGTACTTTGTTTTAGAGTAACCCAAAACTGATTATAGCTGATAAACTAGAGCAGAATCGACTCATTCGGGTCTCAGTAACCCTTTCTGGTAATTCACAAAACAAAAGCTCCAAAAACCTTTTAAAATAAGACCTAAATCTATGCATGCTATTTTATTGTATAACAAGGGTAAGGCATTGTGAAATGGAATATTTCTGACGACTAATTTTTAATTGAACGAGTCATAACATTTTTAGATGAAAATTAATTTGTTTTCATTTCATAAGGCCTATGCAATATCTGTTTATTACAGAACGGGCTGTGGGAAACAGGCAAATAACCAGAGATTTCCATTTACGGAGAGGTTATATTGCAAGAATAATGAATGTAGGATGATGCAGAGCTACGTCTGCACGATTAAATGTAAACATGTTTCAGTCCTCCTGGCTCCTCTTCCCCTCTCCCCTATTTGAGGGAAGCCTCAAATGTCAATTAGTAAAAGAAAAATAGTGTTTGCATCCTCACTTCGTAATGAACTTCAGTAATCAAAACCAAATGTCTCATCTCTAATTTTACATTTACATAAAAAGATGTTCATGCATGCCATGAAGCTCACAGCTGATATGAGATGCAGAAAGAGTTTGATATTCACTAATATGTGATGCTTTTGTCTGATATAAACAGAAAAATGATGACTAGGAACACAATCTTGATGTCCAAAATGATAGCACATAGGATTTAAACGGAATAAAACTGCAGACATTGAGACTCTAAGAATCTTTAATATTCATTGATGGGCTTTTAGTGGATGTCTGATAACCGTACTCATTAGGTTCTCCTTAATGAACACATTTGTCACTGGTGAAGTGCCTCAGGTGCAGCTGTGGTCTTAAAAAAAGGCAGGAGCAGGATAATTGTCCTGAACTTTAGGGCCAAAGTATACTTCACTTGTCGAGGTTCAGCGTACAGTGTGCGTGACGCGAATTTCGTCATCAGAAGAGTATGCGCGTACTGTACACACACCCAGGGCCGGCGTTTACTATAGGCGAGCTAGGCGGTTGCCTAGGGCGACAAATGTGTTGGGGGCGCAGCCAGGCGCCCTCCAGTGGCGCCCTTAAACTTACTTCCCATTAAGCATAGAATTAAAACAAGCGAAATAAAACATACTGTTTATTAAACATGATCATCCTTGGGCGCCCCCTCAGCCACACGTTTAATTACTTAACCTGATTATTAGATTGAATTGATGGTGAGTATTGTCGAGCACAGGCGTTCAGACGTTAGGTCAGGCAAGAGCTCATCACTGGCGCGTTCTTCAAAAATGTGGTCTAAACCCTCGAGTGCACAGGGACGGAAAAAGAGAAAGGCAGATGATCAAAAGAAAGCCCAGTATAGAGGTAAGTATTCTCATCTCAGCCATAAAGGTGTCAAACGAAATAAATTTACTTCGTATTATCGATATTATCAACTAATATTGGACGGCATTGGACGTTTTATTGCTGTCACCAAGCTATCACTAGCTAGCTGGTTATCTACATATTACTACGCATTTCACTGACAATAAGGAAATCCAGACGAGCCAAATTTTAATGCTGCGTCAATTTTGAAGGTGAATAGAAATGCCAGAAACAACTGTTGATCTTTTATTATTTAAGATAGGGATAGAGCTACAAGAACTTATATATTTTAATTTTGTAGTGGTAAGTACAGTGTATCCATAATAGCACTTTTGTTTGTAGAGGGTATAGTTAATCCAGTTTATGGGTCATAATTTGCTTAAGTGTCTTTACAGGTGCTTAAGAGAGTTTTTGCACAGATTATGGAGTTAATATTTGGTAAATATCCTTGAACATTCTTTCTAGCATTTGTGTATGACCAATTTATTGCAGTTGATCCTTTAAGTCTTAATTTTCTTGATTAAGTGTTGGAGTGACTATAAAAGCATTTTTGTTTGTTCATCCATAGTTTGAGTCATAATTTGTTAAATATCCTCCAACGTTCTTTGTAGCATTTTTGTATGTGCAATTTATTAGAGTGTATCATTTAAGTCATAATTAGCTTTTAAAGTCTTGGAGTAACTATAGGAGCATTTTTGTTTGTATAGTTTTTATAAATACTTAACCCATTTGTGCCCAATATTTTCTGAAAAGCATGTTCTGCATTTATTTTCCCCAGGTTTTTGTATTTTTTCTTGAAAATCGTATTTGAATCTGTGGCAACTAAAGTTGCCGGTGGGCAAATATGTTGTATGCACCCCTTCAATGTCAAATATGTATAAGAGGAGAACATTTAGCATCCAACTCAAAATAACTGCTTTCAACAGATCAATCTTTATTCATAATCAAATGTATTATGTTTGACTAAGTATACTAAAAACTATAGATCTTTTGTAAGATTTGTTTTGTTTGGATGATTCTAGAGACCTTCATGATTATGTTGATATATACATGTCAACAAAAAATACTTATTAGTAACATGAAAATATCCTTTCTTTGGGAGGGTTTGCCTTCGTTGTGCTCCCTGGAAGTTAATACTTTTTTTCTTTTCTTGAAATCCTTTATTTGGTTGTCTGCTTGTGTGTCATTAAGATATAAAACATGGATAATATCTAGAAAAATACTTACAGAAGGAAAATGACAAAATGACAACTATACACTGGCAACTATAGTTGCCGGTGGGCTTAACAATTAAGGGGGGGGGGGGGGGGGGCGCAAAACTTAATCTCGCCTAGGGCAACCAAACAGCTAGAGCCGGCCCTGCACACACCACCAGATTTTTGTAAACACGTGTACTTTGTACGCGTAAGTTGCACGTGCGCATTTCATTTTTTTTTGTTCAGTATTTACATGGGTTGTAACTTGTGGGCGAGAGGCTGCAAGCGGCAATTGCCTGTGTACTCGTACGAATCAAAAGAAGTGTACTTTGCAAGGCTGTGCGTTCGACTGTGGGCAGTATACTTTCGGCTTTAATGCCACTGTAGTGTGCAAAACCTCCAATAATTTCTTATGGACTGTGTCTTTTGAATATTAAATAAAAAATCTACTTTGTGACACAAAACATGTTATAAAATGTATAATGATACATTTGGTGATGTTGGCAGGGCAAGTAAAATTTGAAGAAGTGAAAAAATTCTTATTGTTGAGCCTTATTGTAATGTAAATACTATAATACAAATAAGATCATAATTTCCCCGGCCTTACAAACATGTTTGCACTGCATTCTACATTCCCAGCGTAACACCCTTATTACACACAAAATAATAAAAAATGGTAAATACACAAAAATAACATTACATTTTATTTAACAAAAATCTTAATATAATATTGCACAGTTTTAAAATGCAAACTGTATGGAAGCTTGTTTCTGCCACTGAATAAAAACAAAAAAGTTAATTGTGACTTTATATCTCACAATTCTGATTTTTTTCCACAATTGCAAGTTTACATCATGACATAAACTTGCAATTGCATGTTATAAAGTCAGAATTGCAAGATGTAAACTCTCAATTCTGAGGAAAAAAACTCGGAATTGCATAAAGAAAGTCGGAATTGCGAGAAAAAAGTAGTAGTACATGGAGAGAGCGAATTTTCAGGACTTGTGCAGCAAAAGTAAATAGAGCATTATTTGAGGCGACAGCCATTTGTAGTGGTGTCCGAAACCATAGTGGACATTATCGAGTGCACTCATTCAATCCCACAATGCACTGCAATAACGAGTGTACAACCGATGTACGATCAACAGCTAGAGAATACCCACAATGCACTGTGACGGTCATGCTGAATGAATTCCCGCTTTAGACCAGAAGATGCTGCCTGCAGCTGAATCATTCATTCATCTAATTTCCAAACCGCTGGTCCAATGTGGCTACAGCGTAATATCATACAGGTATGAATTCCCTTTTAATTGATTATTAAATTGTTTAATTAAGGTTTATACATGCTAGTTTCAATGACAGAGTTCAAAATAAATATTTTCATTGCTACTGGAGCTGCCAGTTTGCTAAGTGACAAATGATTATTAAACTGCAAGCGCTCAAATGTTTGAATTCCCTCACTCGTTTTCATTCACTCCCTCAAGTGGACTATATTAGTGCAGTAATGTAGACAATAGTGAATGAGTGTATAAGGGGTGATTTCGAACAATGCCTTGAGGAAAAAAAGTCAGAATTGTGAGATAACAAGTCGCAATTATCTTTTAAATGCTTTTATTTTATTCTGTGGTGGAAACAAGCTTCCATAGAAAATGTTATTTTTTTTCTTGAATTAAGGATATCCTGGAACATGTGGTTTAAAGCAAACAATCCATCTCAGTATCAACCACTAGCCTCTGTCCTCAGTTTCTTCAGGATGTCCTCCTGGCTGACATCTGCAGTCACCTTGATTACTTTTTCTCTGGATTTGGAGCCCTGTGATGCATTTGAAACCATATTAGTAAATAATAATGTATCATTCAGCATAGTGGGCAGAAAACATTGAAATACACTATAGTCGGCGTTCATGGGTGCTGACCTTATCTAATGATACTTCACTCTTCTTCAGCCCCAGGACTTTGGATAAATAGCGCAGCAGCTCGGCGTTGGCCTCTCCGTCTGTCGGAGGTGCGGCAATGGCGACACCCACCGCCTCATCGGACACATCTGGCACAAAAACAGCGGTTGTGGTGCATGGACTCCTCATAGATAAGCGCTATTTCTTTATTAGTAACGTTATATGTATGATACTCAACCGGTGATTGCGTTTTGTTTGGCCCCGGGTTTAGCATGTATTGCTATTGCAATTGCCCCATCTTTAACTTTAGTAACCGGGCCGGGAGGTGTCTCCTGGGGTTTTGGGTTGCTTTTGCTCTAAAAAGGGAATACAGTTTTAACTTGTTACAAGATTAATCTCATTAACTGACAGTCAGAACATCACTGTACTACATAAAGACAATTAAAGTCAATACTTGACTCATATTAAGGCTAAGAGCCATTTGTAATCACATTTTGACTTTCTGCTATTATTATTAAACCGAGTATCATTCATATGCATACATATTCATGAAGAATCTATTGTAATATGTAATGAGCCCTACCGTCTTGTCCTTTTTAGGCATCGTGTTGTATTGCGAGTAAACGGAGCTGTAAAGTGTGGGTTTCCGCGTCAACAGCGCCCGACTGCACGACGCTGAGGGGTGTATGAGTGGAAAAGAAGATATTCGAACAAAACTGAGGATTTTGGAATGCATAAGCTAAAAGATACGAGCATTATTCAAGTTTCTTGAGTGACCAGCATGAGTTTCTTGTGATAACAGCAGTTTAGGTCGCGCGCATGACAACAAATACAAATACGTTTAGAGCGTCAAATATGCGCGCTAAATGCGCAGAGCAGAGACCGCGTTTGAATGAGGCTTCAAATTGTTTATTTATCCTTCAGAAGTTGTTTTTTTTTTTTTTTTTTTTTTTTGCTGCTGCATTGTTTAAGCAGATTTCATTTTTAATCTGCTGGCATAAATTACATATACCAGTAATACATATAGGCTATATATACTTTATAACATTATACAAATATCTTATACAAACATAAATAAACATTATTATTATTAGTTGTGGTTTTAGATGTATTGTTAGATGTAATAATAATACAATTAAATTATTATATTTACATATATTATTATAATTATTATAAAAATAATAAATAAATAACTGCTACTAGTAGTAGTGATTATAGTATTTGTAACTGTAGTAATAATAATACAAATATTATTAAATAAATAACTATTATATAATTATATAATTAATAATAATATCATAGTTGTTGTTTAGTAGTAGTATTTTTGTTTATTGTCTATTTTGCTCTCTTTTTATTTACAAAGTATTCCTTTCCAGAATAGAGATCCCTCCTCCAAGATGCAGTTAAGTTCCTCCTATTTTCATCCAGCTGAAAACTGGCTGTTCACATTGAGACTGGCTCAAACACTTTGTCTCACTGTGTGCACAGCTACCAAAAATACTCATCTTTGTCTCCAGGTGCTAGACAAACACACCATTTGGATTTCTTAAACTCTAGTTAATTGCCTTTACCAAAGCATAAAGGGAAGTTTCAACATGGAGAACAGCTTAAGCCAAGAAGCAGAGGAAAATCCCTATCTGTGGTAAGAACTATTTTAACTGTTTTTACGGAAATTCAGTTTTAAATGCGTAAAGGTTGAGTCTTTCCGCTCACTTTAGCCCTGAGTGCTTTAACTAATTCAAGTAAAAGAAAATACAAAATATATTCTCGGGCACAGCTTTGAGTTGAGCTGACAATTGATAACTGTGTCAGACGTTTCTCACAGCTGAGCTGCTCTTCGTGACTAGACTTGTCTTTACACAGACACGCTTGCTTTGATCCCAAGGTCTCATTTCAGTGTATATTCACAAAATCCTGTGTGGGAATTATATATGAATGTAGTTGCCCAAAGGCAAGCTGTCAAGAAAACACTTTTGTTAATCCATACTCAAAATTAAACATATGCTTTCTAGAAACCCATGTAAGTACAAAACGTTTTTCTAGTTTTCAGAGAACACCGTCTCTCAGACGTAAATGGAGAAAGCGCTACGGAGGCCTGGACGGCAACAAACTGCTGGAGCCAAATAAAGAGGATGAGACAAGAGGTACAAAAACATCATTTAGATGCAATTTGTGAGGCTGTGAACTTGGTGATATTCACTAACAGTGACCCCTGCGTGAGTGTCACTTCAGCTCTGGGAAAATATCGCCATTGATATTACCACTCTGCGACACTGATCTCACATCAGCTCGATACAGGAAAACTCCAAGATCATTGTGTGAGAGCTGCTCAAACTAGGCCAAATGAATGGGACAGTTCTGCAGACGGTCTCATTTAACCAGGCTTGTGGTCAACATCTGGGCCATAAAAAATGTGCAAAGGCAGTGGGTGTGTTCTTGGGAAAGTGATGTGGCAGCTATAGTATATATACACTGCCCAGCCAAAAAAAAAAAAAGTTGTTGTTTGGATTTCAATAGGCAAATGCTTAAGAGTCTATGATTGGATCATTATTGCAGTGTTTTTATGTTATATGTTTGGCAACATTTCTTCTAATCCTATTTGATGGAGTTTGTAGCTTTTCATTTCTTAAACAAACATGTTTGAAGACACATCATGGCCATATTCCAGAATGACAATGTCAAGATTTATCAGGCTCAAACTGTGAAAGAATGGTTGTCAGGGAGCATGAAGAATAATTTTCACACATATATTGGCGCCTCTGAGTCCAGACCTTAAATTCATTGAAAGTCTTTGGGATGTGCTGGAGGAGACTTTACAGTCTGAGTGCTTGACTCTTGCATTGTCAATACAAGATCTTGACCAAACATTTACGCACCTCTTGAGGGAAAAAAATGTTGTGATGTTATTTCCATCAAGAGGTGCATACATTTTTGGTCAAGCTGCTTTTTTTGATTTTTCTTTTAATCACTCAATTGTCCTCTGAAAGCTAATAACTTGTTATGAATGAATTGATTTTATATGTGCACTGAAAATGAGCTTGTTCTTTACTAAAAAGGGATAGTTCACCCAAAAATGAAAATTACCCCATGATTTACTCATCCTCAAGCCATCCTAGGTGTATATGACATTCTTCTTTCAGACGAATACAATCGGAGTTATATTAAATAATGTCCTGGCTCTTCCAAGCTTTATAATGGCAGTGAATGGAGGATGAGATTTTGAAGCCCAAAAAGTGCATCCATCCATCATAAAAGATATCCATATGACTTTGGGGGGGGTTAATAAAGGCCTTCTGAAGCGAAGCGATGCGTTTGTGTGAGAAAAAATATCCATATTTTAAACTTTATAAACAAAAATAACTAGCTTCCGGCAGACGGCCTATGCAAGTCGACTTACTCCAAAAGAGTAACTCGTGACGCGATGAGTAGTGTAAGTTTTGGCGCCTCTCGCGGTTCAAACAAAGAGGGCTGGGCAACAAACTCAAGCTCCTCTTCTCTCGAATATCGAAATCCGTTTTAGACTTCTAATTCTATCCTCAGCGCTTCCAATTCGTCAATATGTGTCAGGTCAGGGGTTACTTTTTTCGTCTGTCGGAAGCTAGTTATTTTAGTTTATAAAGTTTTAAATGTGGATATCTTTCTCACACAACTGCATCGCTTTATTCCAGAAGGCCTTTATTAACCCCCCGAGCCATGTGCAGTACTTTTATGATGGATGGATGCACTTTTTTGGCCTTCAAAATCTCGTCCCCCATTCACTTTCATTTAAAGCTTGGAAGAACCAGGACATTTTTTTATATATCTCAGATTGTATTCGTCTGAAAGAAGAATGTCAAATACACCTAGCATGACTTGAGGGAGAGTAAATCATGGGGTAATTTTCATTTTGGGGTGAACTATCCCTTTAAATCACGCAAGCAATTCAAACAGCCATTTTGCAAACAGTTGATTTTTTTGTTTGATCAATTTCTATAGCATTTTTTTATAATACATATAGTTTCCAACAGAAAATCATGTAGCAAAGGCTTGTGGCAAGGAGTAAAGCACATTCACATTGTTTTGTAAACCATATTTCTCGTATGTGGGTTTCCTTTAAAGGAAACACAATTAAGTTACTTTCTAGTTTCACCCTTAAGGGGTGGAAGCACAGTCTGCATAACTTCGTCTTGCGTGCACCACCCTAGCCGGGCACAAAATCAACTCCCTGAGGTGAGGATGGCTGTAAGAGCCCACAAAATGCAGTAGTTGCAAAAAATCTTTTACATAATTTATTAAAATTGTTTTAGCCATGCATCCTGTATGTTTGTGATTATTAAAGGCATAGTTCACCCCCAAAAAATGAAAATCACTGTTGTGGAACACTAAAAAAGATACTTTGAACAATATATAGACTTTAAGTATAGACTTTTTGTCTATACAATGAAGAGAATGGGATCTAAAACAACACTGTATCCCATTGACTTTTATTTTATAGATGAAAAAAAATCGTCAAAGTATCTTTTTTTATGTGTCATGCACAAGAAAGAAAGTCATACAGGTTTGGAACAAAGTACACTATTTTCATTTTTGGGTGAACTATACCTTTAAGATTTATTGTTCTTTTGGATGAAAGATTGAGAGTAAAAATAGAGAGATTACATCTGTCCCCTATCCACAGCACCATGGTTTCATATGTTTTAGCTTTCAAAGAGAGTTATTGTGTGGGATTTGCTGAGGTTTTGGACCGAGAGGACAACACAACACAAACAATGTCTTAAACTCACAAGAAACTTGGTGTCCTAGATTCTAAAATAGCCTCATATACATTCTTTGCTGAGGCAATGCTTAGTGGTTTTCAACTTTGAAAATCCTTTTTAAATCTCGCACTCACAAATAAGCACTAATCTTAATCTTTAAACCTCTCTCAAGATTCAGCAAAGGAGGATTTTTCTCATCCTGGGTTCTTATTCTTTTACCCCCCACTCATTCAGAGAATGGAGAGATGACAGATGCCCTCACAAACAGGAACGCAGACCCTGTGAAGTTTACAGCGCCTAAGGTACGTGCCGAGTTCTGTATTGCTCTTATAACCACACCCACACATAAACTATAAAACAAACCTCGAGGCGGAAATTATGACCAGCATTATTAAAAAAGACTGAGGTCAGGGACATTTTAATACACCTGTGCTAATGTGCTGCTTTACTGCTTTCTAAAATGAGACTCATTTAGATGACATTTGCAAAAGAGATGTTTTGATATAAAGGAATATTCCAGATTCAAAGCTGAGCTTAAATGTCATAATGTTGATTATTTCAAAAAAAATATTTCACTCTCTTTTTCCCCTTCATCTTTAAAAAAAAGTGGTGAGGTTCTTACAATGTAAAGTGAATGGGGCTAATTTGGGGGATTTAAAAGCAGAAATGTAAAGCTGCTCATAATATTATAAAAACGCTAAAATTAAAGGCACAGTATGTAATTTCCGCCGATAGAGGTCGCTTATTCAAAACAAAGGCGTAGCTTGACGACGCCTTGATTTCGCGGAATCATGGGAGTTGTTGTCTTCACCTCTAACAAGACAAGAATCCGACGGGACTCAGACAGAAATCTAATTCATGGTTGAGCTAATGTATTATATATTTATTAACGTTACTGTAGTATGAAGCAGGGTGGGGCTGGATGCCGTTGTAACGGAACGAGGCCACTTGAGCGATTGCTAATGAGAGACAAGCAGCTCAAGAGCAGTGGAGCTTTATTATGCCACAGATGCTTCCGCTTCTTCCAGTTATGCGTATGTTGGGTAACGCAGCGCTGTTTTATCATATTAGATACATTTGAGTATGTTGAAAGTTATGTTATGATGCTACTCCAGGGCTCGACATTAACGCTTGTCCGGGACAAGTGGATTTTTTGAAGGGACAAGCGAAAAAGGATTTTACTTGCCCGACGGACAAGTATCCTGATTAAAATGTCAAAACAAAAAATAACTGGGGAATCACTTAAGTGCAATAATGATTCTGCATTCAGTTAGTGTATGTGGAGATCGATAGTGGTCAATAATAAAACTAACTGACTTTAACAAGGCTGTGCTGTTGAGGCTCATGCAGCCTCTCGAAGAGAAAATCGAAAACAAATGAGCGCCGCTCATACAAAGAAACTCAGTTAACATACACGGTTAAAATTGTGGAGTTTTTATATTTATAACATATGATACAGTTAAGCAACATCATACAAACAAGAGTGTTGTTTTCCTGAATACCATCATGACTGAAAATGACACTGATTTCATACGCCAGTTCTATAAACAATTAATTAACATTAAGTCACTTACATTTCAGATGCAATATATGGACTGTTTTTGTTCTTTTTCAGCAGCGAAAATAGTTCCAAACCAAGATCACAGCAGAACCATAACGCATCTCACAGCAACAGCGTTACTGAATGATTCAGCGTTTTGAATGAATTGTTTGAATCAAAGATTCAATGACCTATTCACAAACGACCGCCTAATTCTTGAATTAATCAGCTGTTTGAACGAATCGACTCAATAGGTGCGTTTACATGGAGCACTGTAATCGGTTTAAAAGTCCAATCCGAATGAAAAAGCTCACTACAGTTCACTACAGTTAAAATTATAATCAAGTATTTTGTGCTTTATGTTAATCAGCACAACAAAAAAAGCACAACAAAAGGTTATTAAATATAATTGACTTTAAAGTAAAACTTTTAATTTTACATTATACAAAATTCTCTTTTTAAGTTCACTTTAAGTGGACTCTTTTTAAGTTCACTTAAATTGCCTACACTACAAGTGCACATTCAATACAATGAAGTGCACTTCTTTTTCACAAGGGTATGTTTACATCGTGTGGCTGTGATATTGAAACAGTGAGTATTTTAATGTTTAAAAACTGGCCTCATTTACTTCCATTCTAGTAAATGGAAGCTGTTAACCACATGGTCTCTGCTGTTTAGCATAGCATGTCTGTACAAAGGCAAAAAGTTAGCATGTACCTCACCTTTAATAAAATCCCAGCCCCGTAGACGTTGTTACCGCTTGAGGCTAACATTTGTTAGTTAGCATGCTGACATGAGAGAGCAATATATCTCAATATGTTTCCCCGCAGTCTTAAACACCTGCAATTAGTTAGACTTCAAAGACATGTCTGGCACCAGCATTATGTTGCATGTATTTCATCAGGCTTCAAAAAGTGTAAAACACTTAGATAAGCTAATTCGTCATTACATCATTACATTAAGCTAGTTATCGCTCAAGAAAAAATAAGGCACACAAATTCAGACTGTTTGTTTGATGCTATATATAATTAATATTTAATAGTCTATATATAGATAATTTTCTCCCATGCAGCCAAGCTCTCACTGCGTGTTTTTGTTATGTTACTAGGAAACAAAATCTGCTGGGAACATTCCACAACCTGTGCCAAGAAATACCTTTCCATCCCAGAGGCCAGTCAATTACGTCTCTCCAGGCTCTACAGGTGAAAGAGCAAAATAAAACAATATGTGCTGTTATCTCCAGTGGCACACATTTCTGCCTCCTGTTAATTCTCTTTTGCTTTTATGTACCTTTGTACACTTGCTTCCTTTTGTTGTAATTATTAGCTCTCATGAAGCAGCAGTGTATTAATATTCTTCAAACATTCTGGTTATTGTTTGTTCTACACTTCTAGCCTATACTAAATGTCTGCAATTAATTGGGCCCGCCAATTAAACGTCAGCATCAGTTTTTTTAAGTTACTTGTCTTTTTTTTTAACAATTGAAGCAGGGGCGCAGCTAATGGGGGGAAAGTTAGGACGATTCTAAGGGCCCACACACTTTTGGGGCCCCCTGAGATGATCTTGGATAGCTAGGTTGGTGTGGTAGAGGGCCCAACATCAAATTTTTTCATAGGGCCCAAAATTGCTAGCGGCGCCCCTGAATTGAAGGTTAAAGTTTGAAAATCTCTCAATGACTTTTAATTGACAATTGAATAATTTGTGGCATTCTAAAACAATGGTGCCTTTGTTATATTTGCATACTGAATTGTGATTGGTCTTCTTTTATAGATCTATTTGCATAATAATTTGTGATTGATCTCATCTGCCTTACATATATTTAAACATTTAATTGCTGCTTTTAATTTATTCTTAATCATGTAAATATCTTTTTTTAATGTTGTAAAAGATTGAATTTTCTGAGATACTGATTTTGGGATTTTCCTTAGTTGTCAGTTATAATCATCAAAATGAAAAGAAATAAACATTTGAAATATATCAGTCTGTGTGTAATGAATGAATACAATATACAAGTTCGAAATTAGTGAAATAGTGAAATCGAAATTAGTGAAATAAATCAACTTTTTGATGATTCTAATTATATGACCAGCACCTGTGTATATATATATATATATATATATATATATATATATATATATATATATATATATATATATATATATATATATATATATATATATATATATATATATATATATATATATATATATATATATATATATATATATATATATATATATATATATATATATATATATATATATATATATATATAATATTTAGTTGGTGTTCTCTCACGGCCCTCTGCCTCGTACTGCTTGCCACAGTTGTCTAGCAAACACTGTCTTTTTCCTTAAGGATTAATTTTCCACTCTAATGAAATTCCCATTCTTTTCCCTAGGCATGCCATCTTTTATAAGCAACGGAGGCACAAAACGGGCAGTACCACAGCAGGACATACTTCAAGCTAGCCAAGCGTGGCAACACTTAGGCCGACCAGAGACCCATCAAGGTCATTTCAAGAAAAAAGTGTGAGTTTCAAATGCGTAAGGCAGCATTTGCTCGTCATGCTTCACCAGCTACTAGCCATATGTATATTGACTACACAACACATTGTTTTCCAAAAGGGCTGCTGATGTGCTCTTTGATAGTTTCGCCTCTGGGGGAAGAGTAAACTGCAATCAGTTTTTTGAGGTACTTGAGAAGCATCATTAATATTGGCTAATATGCAATAGTGCAGGATGTCATATCTGTCTGTACTTTGGCAGGCCCTGTGGAGCTCAGGAATCATCCGAACAGACCCGCGGATTAAAGACTGCTACAGCCTGATGCGGAAGCTACAGGAAGCCGATGGAACCGTTGACAGGAGCACTTTTCACAGGCCAGACAGGATCTTTATACCAATAGTCAAAATCATGCCATACAACATTCTAAACGCCCCTGATCTTTTGTGCTGCTAATATGCTTCATTTTTTGAACATCTTGTAGGTGCGTGACAGGCTTTGTGTCTTTCATCCTGAAGGCATTGCAGGGAAGATTTGTCATTCCAGATTTCTCTACTTTCACAGAGGAAACACAAAAGCTGTTTATTAAAGGCAAACAACTGTCCTCTCTGAAGGTACGTCAAATCCGTTTCTGCTGTTGTTGTTGTTGTTCTTATATAAGAGTCTGGTGTGCAAAAACGCCTTAAAGTAGCACAGGTTATTTTCTAATTGATTGTTTCATGAAAAATATCACAACGTGACTCATATCCTGTGTATTTATGAACAGGAGAAAGAAGACGTAAAAGAGAGCAGCACAAAATGGGGCATTTCAGTTTGTACTGTGGATGGGCAGAGGTATCACGCAGAAGTCCAATTCAACTGATTTGAATATATATTGCCACTGTGTAGGCTGTAGTAAGCACACAATCACAAAGGATAAAAAAAAGGAGTCTTTAATTGTAAATTCCACTAGGAATAGGTAGGAGAATGCAGGGAAGAAGCTCAGGAAATAACCAGGCTTAACATGAACACAACCGCATTAACATTGACGATACCAGACAAAGGAACTAAGGAAACTAAGCACAGGGCTTAAATAGAAGGGAGAGTAATCAAATGAACAGAAACAGGTGTGTAGAACAACTTAACTTCCAAGGAAACTAACTAGGGTAGGGATGCAACAATACAGTTAGTCCACGGTTCAATACATACCTCGGTTTTTAACCACGGTTTTCGGTTCGGTTCTGATGGCTTGTCACATAAATGTTTTGTTATTCTATTCTTAGGCGACAGGAACAGCAAGAGGTTAAGGAGAAAAAATATTTTTTTTTTATTGCAATACTCTTTCTTTATTTTACTTAAAATAATTGGAAAAACCTACCTTAAACTTAAAACTTTACTTTAAAAAAAAAAACTTGTATTCCTAGTGTATTGTATAATATAAAATAAAAAATATATATAAAGATTTACACTGGCAGCTCAGAGCAGTACAGCAGCATTAAAGTATGAAATTGAATGAATGAATGTAAAAATACATTCAGAAATGAATACAGGTTTGAAACAATATTAGAGTAAATAATGACATAATTTAAGAGGTGAACTGTCCCTTTAAGGACTGTGTGTTCACTACTGCGCTGTTGTCAATTTAAGACCTGCGTGCATCTAATATACAGACACACGCGATTTTACTTTCACTTTAGACATAACCGACTGTATTTATGTTAACCTTGTGTGTTTTTGACAGTATTAGCGCAGTAAGACGACTATTTAGTCCTGTAATCACGTGTTTGACAGGCGTTTAGTGCGCGCGCTCCGAGAAAAGCATGTTAAAACCGCACACGCGAATGAAACCGGCAAGGCTTTAAAACGTATGCAAATAATGAACTTTCTTGATTGTGAATAACTATAGTGCTCCGTGAGTATAACTCTACCACTAACATGTGATGTGAATGTATGTCGCGTTGTTCAGTATATTGGGATGGAGGCAAATGATAGAATTTGTAGAAAAATAATTAATGAAATGCAAAACCGAAAAAAACGCCATTCACAAGCGCGTATTGAACCGTGAATGCCGTACCGAACGGTTCTTATATTGAGAATTGTGGCATCCCTAGAACACAGGCAAACCAGAACAGAGAAAACAGAACCAAAACACAAAGAAACTAAACCAAAGAACACCCACATATATATTCCCCCAGAAATATCACAGTTTCCACTAAATATTAAGCAGAACAACTGTTTTCAACATTGATAATAATAAGAAAAGTTTCTTGAGCACCAAAATGAGGATATTAGAATGATTTCTGAAGGATCATGTGACATTGAACACTGGATTAATGATGCTGAAAATTCAGCTTTGCATCACAGGAATAAATTGCATTTTAAATTATATTCAAACAAGAGAACAGTTATTTAAATGTGTAATAATATTTCACAATATTACTGTATTTTTGATCAAATAAATGCATCCAACTGTGTGTGTGTGTGTGTGTGTGTGTGTGTGTATATATATATATATATATATATATATATATATATATATATATATATATATATATATATATATTATAACAATATAATTTGTAATTTTAACTAATTTAAATTTTTACTATAGGTTCAGCTTTAGTTCATTATATTATATTGTTATATAAATATATATTATATAAACAAATATATACAATTATAACTATAAATCTTTTTTTAATACTCAAATGTAATGTTATTTACAAATTATGAGTTCAGTTTGCTTGTTGAAGTGTAAATGAGATGCTGTTGTTTTAGACTATCCTTAGGAGACTGGGCTGAACCTTGCATTCTGGGAGAGATATCCTGGCCTCTCATATACGGCCTCGCGGTGGACCAGCAAGGATCCGACTACGTGCACAGATTTGTAGGAATGGAGGAATATTCCAAATATGAGTCTCCATTTACCCTGACCAAGCAAGGTAAGCTCACTCAGTTCATTCCTTGATTTATGTCCAGTTCTGGATTCGAGAACAGTTTGATGTTCAGTTCAAAGATTTCTAGGCTTCACTACGGAAAACTTGCTTGCAGGTGTGCCTCATAGTCCGCTGGTTGAGACAGGAGCCATTATCTGCACTTCTTTATTACAGGTAACAGCGTTGCTTGTTTATAAAAGTACAAAAATATGCTTTTATTGACTTGCTTTTGTCCTAAAACAGCTGGCAACCAGCCCAGTCACTGATGAAGAAGAAAAGTATGAGTCTGTAAGCTTAACTTTTACATCAACCAGCTACATTTGATTAAAATAGGGCATAATGCAATCTTAAAGCAAAACATTCTCACGCAGGTTTTGAATATCATCAGAAGACTGTGCAACAAAGAGCATGCAAACCTAAACTGCGCCAGGTATTTCTATGAGAAATTGATTTTTCCCCCTGTGCTATTTTGTGTTTATTTGATGGTGTTACATTCAACTGTCGGCATTGCCATTGCAGTTATCAAAACCTGCGAAAAGACATCATCAGTCTCCACGCACTTTCATTTTACTTACAAGAGAAGAAAGTAAGTCCAGGATAATTCCTCATACGATCAATTTTGTTTCTACATCACAAAGCGTCTTTTAAACTCATCTGTTATTAATAACTAAACCATTCCAGTGCTTTCCAGAAGGTGTGGGGATCAATTCTACACTGGATTTACTGTTACAGGTATTGAGATTGACATATTATATTCTTGAAAAGGAAGACTACATGTTTACATTTTAATTTTGCACATATCTTAGTGTTTATCGACAGAAGTCACCTGCGAGTCCGGCGCGGCGTTGGCCGCAACCCTAGCTAACGGAGGACTGTGCCCCCTGTCAGGTGACCAAGTGCTGTCCCCTCATGCCGTCCGCAGTACCCTTTCCATGATGCAGGTGGCTGGAATGAAAGATTATTCCAGAACATTTCATTTCAGGGTGAGTATGTGACTAGGCTGGTATATTATGAGTCATATTTGCGTGATATATTGCAGGTTTCACGCCAGTTCCGTTTCAGTTCCACCAGTCTACAGTTTAAATTCACTCTCACATCTCTATGAGGATAGTTTAAGTAATTAAATTTGCTTATATTTTCATCTAATTAAAGTAATTAAAATGGCCCCTACCCTGCCACATTAATTAGCAATAATGGTAATAATCATCAGTAATGAACAGCAGTGGAGGTATCCATGATTAAACAATGTCTGTAAGAATTATGTATTCCCCTACTGCCCTCTAATGGAGACAGTCCAAATCGCTTTATATTGCCCCTGTAATTCCTGGATAATAAAGTGGATGTGCCACTTTTAAATGTGCATATTTCACAGTTGAGGATTTAAAGCAAAATTTATGTTGGATAATATATCTGTGTTCAATATAATTCTGCAATACAGACGTCAGTGCCTGCCAAGTCCAGTCCGTCTGGTGTTGTGCTGATCGTGGTTCCTGGAGTTCTGGGACTCATGTGCTGGTCACCTGGGCTGGATTGCAATGGAAATTCCTGGAGGGGTGTCCATTTCTGTGAGGTAAGGTACTGGATCAATATACAACATTTTATATGGTAAGCTCACTTAAGGGGATAGTTCACCCAAAAATGAAAATTACCCCATGAGGGGTGTATATGACATTCTTCTTTCAGATGAATACAATCGGAGTTATTTAAAAAAATATCCTGGCTAATCAAGCATTATAATGGCAGTGAACGGCAGGCCAAAATTTGAAGCCCAGAAAGTGCATCCATCTATTATAAAAGTAATCCATACGGCTCCGGGGGGTTAATAAAGTCCTTCTGAAGCGAATCAATGGGTTTATGTAAGAAAATATCCATATTTAAAACTTTATAAAGTAAAATATCTAGCTTCTGCCGTCTTCCGTATTCAACTTACGAAGAAAGTGTAACGCCTCTCTATACAGTTTCTTCACCACATCCACCATCAAGTGACAGTGACACTAATAGGCAAGGCAAGGCAAGTTTATTTGTATAGCACATTTCATACACAGTGGCAATTCAAAGTGCTTTACACAGAAATTAAGTTAAAATAGTCATAAGCGGAAAAAAAATAAAAATATATATAGTTTTACAGTTATAATAGGAATTAAAAGGAAATAAAAAATAAAGATGAAATCCCCTATCTGGGGTGGAAGAAAATGGAGAGTCAGGTTTACTTTAAAAATATTTGTCAGGTAACTGTGCGTTTAGACAGTACCCTTACAGACAAATCTTCTTGGCCTAACTTGAGGGCGTTCTCTAGATGTTTTACCCGCCAGAGCAGATCTAAACGGGTCTTCCTCGCACCGGAGGGAGTACTCAAAAAATATTTGTCAGGTAACTGTGCATTTAAACATTACCCTTACAGACAAATCTTCCTGGACAGGAACACCAGGGCTATATCTCTACTTTGTTCGACCGTCAGAGCGGATCTACACGGTCCTTCCTCTTACCACCAAGGCTATACACATCTATCCGTCAGAGCAGATCTAAACGGATCGTCCTCGCACTGGAGGGATTTCGATTTATCGCTCCCCCGTCTCTCAACCTCTTCCACCCAGACAGCCTTAACAAAATAAAAAATAATAAAAAATAAAAAGTATAATTAAAAACTAAAAATAAAACAGGGTTAAATTGAAACACATAATTAAAGTGCAAGCAGTTCGGACAAAGCACAGAGCTCATTCAGTAAATGCATAAGATATGGTGCAATCAGTCGGATGTACAGTGGCATAGCTCATTCAGTAAATGCACAGCTGAACAGATGTGTTTTGAGTCTGGATTTGAAAGTGGCTACTGTTGGAGCACATCTGATCTGTTCAGGATGCTGGTTCCAGCTACGGCTGGCATAATAGCTAAAAGCAGACTCTCCTTGCTTTGAGTGAACCCTTGGTATTTCTAATTGACTTGATCCTGATGATCTGAGTGATCTGTTGGGTTTGTATTTAATCAGCATATCTGCAATGTATTTAGGTCCTAGGTCATTGAGTGATTTATATACAAGTAATAGTACAAGGTGAATTGCACTTATTCAGTCATCAAAGGTTCAATTATTGTTGTCCAGAAAAAATATATATTTCACACACCTCGGGTCGTTAGCGACCCTATACAATTTTAACAAAAATGAATGGGGAAAACAGGCATTCTTTTATAATTTTTTTTTCTTCTTGTTATATTGTTTATAATGAATTGATTGAGGAATACTAAGAAGGTTGATGTATAATCCCACTCCCAATGTATAAGTCAGGTATGCGTTTAAAGGACAACTCCGGTGAAAAATGAACCTAGGGGTAGTTAGGGATGCGTTCTCTGGGATGCGTTTTCATGAAAATCGAATGTAAAGAGTTTTATCTCTAAACACAGATTAGCTTATAACGCTAGTATATGGGGCACAGAATTAGTCAAATTAAATCGCTAGTTAATACCACTAACAAGGCTCAAAATAGCCTCACACTAACACGGTAGCATAATGAGGGTCCCTACATGCAAACCGAAGCATTGAGAACTTTGTAAGTGTAAAAAACAGTTTAATAAGAAGATACTTTATAAAGACAGTACATTACGCGTATACAGACAGGAGCCATCTTGGAAAACAGTTTCGACAAGTCGAGCCACGAACGCTGTGCTAAGTGATGAACTGTGACTTGGAATCTCATATGGTCTGTTGTTTCCGGAAGAAAGCACTGAACGCAACAGCGAAAATAAATAAATAAAAATATATCTATTTTTTTTAAAACTGAACGCAACAGAGACTAGTGCTTCCAAAGGATACACACTAAAGAGATGGCAGACTATTCAACCGTGGCTCGACTTGTCCAAGATGGCTCCTGTCTGTATACGCGTAATGTACTGTCTTTATAAAGTATCTTCTTATTAAACTGTTTGTACACTTACAAAGTTCTCAATGCTTCGGTTTGCATGTAGGGACCCCATATACTAGCGTTATAAGCTAATCTGTTATAAGCTAAACTCTTTACATTCGATTTTCATGAAAACGCATCCCAGAGAACGATCTACTCGGTAACCATGTGTTAATTACCCCTAGGTTCATTTTTCACCGGAGTTGTCCTTTAAGGGTTAAAAATCTGTATTACTACTGCTACTGGATCAATATAAAGCCGTTAGACCCAACAAATACAACATTTTGTGGCTTTTAGTCTATGTTTCTTAGCTTTTATGTTTATCTGAATGCTAGTGTACTCCTAAATTCTAATGAAATAAAAGTTTTTCTCTGACCAAAATTTTTGATGACTCATCCTGCACTATAAATGTGTGTCCGATCAGATTCTCTTTTGTATAATAATGCCTCTCCCCCTAATACCACTGCCTCTGACTAGCCTTCTGACAACCTAATCCTATCCTACAAAAAGGGCGCTGGTCTTGGGAAAATGGTGACTATTTTTTGTCTGTTTTGTCAAAGGAGCTGGTTTCAACCTTCCAGCTGCACAGTTTTGACATCAGGACTCCCTTCAGACAGGTGCTGTGTTACAGACAGTGGAAGGTGGAGTCAGAGGTCTGGTTAATTATTTGTGTTTATTATTTTTATATTTAACTTGCGCTATGTTATTTATTTAAATCATTTGTGTAATTCTCGACACTGTTGGGGGATATGGAGGTAAATAAATATATTGCTTTCTTGAAATACAGGGATACCAAATCATGAATGTACTCTTAGCTGTTTACAGAGGGGACATGGTGTCTCTGCGCAGGTAAACATCACACATCATCTGTGGAAGCACACAAATATTTGGAGTAGCAGGGGGAACCTCACAATATATACACTATATTGCCAAAAGTTTTGGGACGCCTGCCTTTACACATGAACTTTAAAGACATCTCATTCTTAATCCGTAGAGTTTAATATGGAGTTGGCCCACTCTTTGCTGCTATAACAGCTTCAACTCTTCTTTCCACAAGGTTTAGGACTGTGTTTATGGGAATTTTTGACCATTCTTCTAGAAGCGCATTTGTGAGGTCAGGCACTGATGTTGGACGAGAAGGCCTGGTTCGCAGTCTCCGCTCTAATTCATCCCAAAGGTGTTCTATCGGGTTGAGGTCAGGACTCTGCAGCCCAGTCAAGTTCCTCCACACCAAACTCGCTCATCCATGTCTTTATGGACCTTGCTTTGTGCACTGGTGCGCAGTCATGTTGGAACCGGAAGGGGCCATCCCCAAACTGTTCCAACAAAGTTGGGAGCATGAAATTGTCCAAAATGTCTTGGTATGCTGAAGCATTAAGAATTCCTTTCACTTGATCTAAGGGGCCAAGCCCAAGCCCTGAAAAACAACCCCAACACCATAATACCCCCTCCACCAAACTTTACATTTGGCTCAATGCAGTCAGGCAAGAACCTTTATCCTGGCAACCGCCAAAGCCAGATTTGTCCATCGGATTGCCAGACAGAGAAGTGTGATTCGTCAACCCAGAGAACATGTCTCCACTGCTCTAGAGTCCAGGGGTGGCGTGCTTTACACCACTGCATCCGAAGCTTTGCATTGCACTTGGTGATGTAAGGCTTGGATGCAGCTGCTCGGCCATGGAAACCCATTCCATGAAGCTCTATACGCACTGTTCTTGAGCTAATCTGAAGGCCACACGAAGTTCGGAGGTCTGTAGCTATTGACTCTGCAGAAAGTTGTTGACTTCTGCGCACAGACCCCGCTCTGTGATTTTACGTGGAATATTTAGTAGTGAGGAAATTTCAGGAACTTATTACACAGGTGGCAACCTATCACAGTACCACGCTTGAATTCACTGAGCTCCTGAAGGCGACTACTACTTTCACAAATGTTTGTAGAAGCGTCTGCATGCCTTGGTGCTTGATTTTATACACCTGTGGCCATGGAAGTGATAGGAACACCTAAAATTCAATGACTTGTCCCAATACTTTTGGCTATATATATATATATATATATATATATATATCTTTATATTTGAGTTAAATTTGTTAATGGTGAACTATACTGAAAACAAGAATTCATTCTTCTTTCATAGGCACCTTCTGTCAGGAGCAGATGTGAATGCTGTGGATTATGATGGACGGTCAGCATTGCACGTCGCAGCCTCCGAGGGCCGTCTGGATGTCATCAAGTTCCTGGTGGAGAATGCAGGTGCAAACTGCACACTCAAGGACAGGTAACTTTCTGAAAGTCACGTAGTATATGACTATTATCACACGTCACAGCATTTACCAGCCAGCAGGACTAATCTATGCTGTGTTGATGTTCACAGGTGGGGTAACACCGCATTACAGGAGGCCATGAGATGCAATCAAGACCCTGCCGTCCAGTTTTTGAAGAAATACACAGATTATGAAGAGAGTTTATGATTAAATGCATAGAACTCATTGGGTGCATTAATTTAGAATTGTATATTTACATTTCCGATACACATACAGATACGGATGGATACGGATTATATTTAGAATGAAGAGGAGGTTATAAAGAGGATGGAAAAGTCTGTGTATTTTGCTGGCAAGAGTCCCAGACAAACACTCACTGCTTATTAGGAATATTGAAAGAGGCTGAAATCTTGTTTTCCCAATAAATGCAGCAGCAGCAGCAGCAGCATGTGTTTACTGATTCAACACTCAAACATTATGAATGCATCTGCACAAATTCCATCATATTTTGCTGTAGCTGTTGGGTGAACAACAACTGTGTTCTCAAGGGTATTTTCCTAAATTTCAGGTTGGGGCAAGTTTTCACATTGTGAAAATGTTTGTGCTGCGTTTGTTTGGTCAATTGAATGCCTCCTTGCTGAATAAAAGTATTAATCTTATTTAGCTTACTCCAAACTTTTAAATGGTAGTGCTTCACAGTTTCCACAGATTTATTAAGCAGCAAAAACTGTTTTAAACATGGATTATAACAAGAAATCAATATATTAGAATTATTTCTGAAGGATCATGTGACTCTGAATACTGAAGTAATGGCTGTTTAAAATGTCAGTTTTGCCAAGACTTTAAAATATGTACCTATACAGAAATTGACTCCTGAGAAAAAATGCTGGGGTAAAAACTATGAAAACTCTTCCCTATAGGATAGTTATTTATGGACACTTTCAGGCTAACACTGCCCTACATCTTCAAAACATGTCCTCTGTATCACCTTCTAGTGAAATTCTTGCAGTGTATACATGCCAGTAACCGATGAGTGACCTCAAGAACCGTCATAGCTGCAGGATCTCAGTACAGCCCCACCAATCAAATCTGGGCAATGTCCCAAGGTGCAAAATAACAGTATACATTGCGACGAACGGAAGAGGGTGGAGAGCAATGTGGACTCACGGGCAGAGATAACACAGACTCAACCATCCCGACACGTTTGTTCGTGTGAAACATTTGAAGACGAACGCGGATTAGAATGTCAGTGGCCGGATTGAAGAAACAGTTTCACAAAGCAAGTCAGGTAATACGAAGCTTTTGTGCGACGATGCAAACAAGATTTATTTCAGTGATAGAGTCATTTCTTTAAAGGGATAGGCTACAGCCCTGACGACATGCACTTTGTTAACGGGTTTAAATCGCGGTTTTAAATAGTTTTAATACTTTTGTGACATAATGCGTTTGTTGACTGCGAATAGTGTACTAGCAATGCCCGATTCGTGAATCAATTGTTCTTATGAGTCGGTTCTTTTTAATGAATCAGTGGAACGCTTCACAAGAGAGTCGTACTGAATCGGCCCGGTGGTTCTCGATTCAACAACTCGATTCATCGAAACGAGAACAGCAATATTACATACAACGTCCGAAAATAGTTTATGCTTACAACTTGACATAAAAACAGAGCTGCAATTTATTGAAACGTTTTGGATAAGCTAATAATGCAAGCTTCATTTAGGTTGTAAATGACTTAATTTGAACTGAATGTCAGCAACAATCTGACCTGAGATAAATTTTAAAGTACAATGAACACCCTTTAAATTATATTGTAATTATAAAACGTATGTCGTCGTTTTAACGATGTGCCGTGTCTTGAACCATGCGATGATGTAATTACCTCACGGATTAAAGAATCGACGAATCAGTTTTTTTAACCGATTCTTTGAAACGATGCGTTTGAAGGAACCGATTCGCAGATATTAAAGGGATAGTTCACCCAAAAAAGTACAATTCTGTCATAATTTACTCGCCTTCAAGTTGTAGTATCTTCCTTTGTGTTCAGCAGAACAAATAAATGTATACAGATTTGGAACAATTGAGTGTGACTAAATTATGACAGAATATTACTTTTTGGGTGAACTATCCTTTTAATACTTAACTTTCCCTCACTTCATTGCAATCTAGAGCAACTGTGCCACCAAGCATGATGAAACATGCAATATTAAATATAATATAAAAATATAAAGGGCAGTAGATATGTAAAATGTCACTAGAATTGTGCTTCTCCCACCTTATTTAATCAAACGTCTTCTCACCATTTGTTGCTGAATTAGTGAGGTTTGAGGACTGAGTGTGCTAATATGAAAACTAGTAAGAAACATGCACATGGGTGTTGTCTGTTTCTTGGAACCAAAGTCCACTTGCTATCTGCTAGCCTATAATTTTTTGTTCATATCAAGTTTATTGTGTATAATAAAATCTACTGGAATTTATAATAAAGCCTGTTCTTTCACTCCTGGAGGTATTGTTTACAGTATTAGGGACAGTTTCTAGGATCTAGGTCCCCAAGCCACCAAAGTATGTTTTCCAAGGTCACATTCTTTCGATTCATTCATGGTGATCTGAATCCTCTTAGTGTTTTGGACTCATTGGCCAAACGACTGACCTTCATAAACAGCTTGGCTTATGAACCACAGGAAACAGATGCTCAGTCATCACAATGTGTTTAAAATGGCAAGGCTTTGCGGATTTCCTGGTTTTGTTTTGAAATGTTATAGATGTTGGATTGTGTTGTGATTGAATCAGCCACTCTTTACATATCGTTGTGTAAAGATAGCAATTTTAAGCCAACTCATTCTGTAGTTTCTTTATTCCTTAATATCGTATCTTACATGTTATGAAGGCTATTATGTGTTGAAATAGTCACTACTTATGATAAGGGCACTACAGAAAGAGTAGTGACTATTTTAACAAACAATAGTCTTCATAACATAGAAGTTAATTGTTATGAAAGCTATTTTGTGTCTAATCAGATGAACATTTATTTCCTTACTGTATATTGAGTCCGATCACGTATCTTAACTCACTGCATAGGCTAAACCTTTTTGTTAACCCCACTCACCAAATAAGTGATTTTAGATTTTTTTCCCCCCTCTTTGATTATCCTTACAGTTGCTAAAGGAAAAGATCAATGGAGTTGAAGGAACGAAACTGGATGAGGAATTCCTCAACATGGAAAGGGTATAAATATCAATCCCAACAAAATAAAGAAAATAGTTTATTTGAAATATTAAAGATCTGGATGCATCAAAATATTGTCTATTTTATTGATTGCTTTATTTTAGAAAACTGATATTACCCACAAAATGATTATTGACCTTGTTCCAAAAACTATAGGATATCTTCAGCCAAACCCAGGTATTTATATCAATAAAGGTTATTTTTTTAAGGGTTATTTAGTGATTTTTTTTATTGTTGCTGATTCTCCTTTTTTTGTTCTTCAAGCATACAGAGCAAAGCTCAGCATGCTCAACACGGTGTCCAGAATGCGTGGGCAGGTGAAGGCTGTGGGCTATCCACAGACAGAGGGCGTTCTGGGAGATTGCATGTTGCACTATGGCAATGAGCTTGGAGCTGAGTCTGGTTTTGGTATGTTTGAGACAACGAATGAAGCAAAATGATGTTTTTTACTGCTTTAAAAGGTCAAAATACCAGTTCTGAGTTTTGCTACAATTCAAGGTTATGCTCTGCTTGAAATGGGAGAGGCGTTGAAACAAGTAGCGCAGGCAAGAGACACCATGGATGTGCGAGTGAAACGAACCTTTATTGATCCTCTGCAGTCTCTGCAGCACAGAGAACTGAAGGAAATTGGGGTCAGTCCTGAATATATTTAATTTTGATGATGTATTTGTATAGCTTGCTTCAATTACCTGTCCTTTTGCAGATGCATTTAATCCACAGCATGAAGGCATTAGTGTAATGTTGTGATTGTGTGACTTTAAATGTATTCTGGGCATTTGAAGTGAAAATATCATGCATTTTTGTTGTGAATGAAAACATAACCATAGCTTTCCTTCTTTTTCTGGTTGTCAGTTTCATCTGAGAAAGCTTGAAGGCCGCCGTCTAGATTTTGATTACAAGAAGAGACGTAAAGGAAAGATTTCAGACTCTGAAATTAAGAAAGCATTCGAGAAGTTTGAAGAATCCAAAGATCTGGCTGAGAGAAGCATGTTTAATCTCCTCGAGAGAGATGTAAGTTATTATATAAATACAGCCATGGCCAAAAGTATTGGCAGAGACATACATTTTGTGTTTTTGAAGTTTGTTGCTTCAGTTGTTGTGGTGTTGATTCGCATTGTAGATTATTGTGCAGAGTGATCAGATGCATTTTAATTGCTATAAGCTTCATTGGCAAAAGAAAGAAAGTAGAACTTTATCACAAAAACCCCCTGTTTGTTGGCCCTGCCACATGGAGCGTTTCCACCAAAATTACCTGGAACAATTTGTCCCAGGAACTTTTTGTCCCCCAAACTGGTTGCTGTTCTGGGTTTCCATCTTGGTCTAAAGTACCGGGAAGATTAGTCAAATTAGTCTCGACTTTCCAGTTTCGTCCTTCGCATATAAGCTTAATAAAGCTTTAAAATCCATTGTTGATTCGAATAGCAAACAACTCTTACTGCACGCACCGCAACAGACTTTTAAAAATGGTGGTTGAAATAAAATGCTCCTTGGAGTCGACCAGTCAAAATGCTGCTTGAACCAATCAGCATGTTCAGTGACCAAGTACCACCCCTGAAAGTTCCTGAACTTTGAAAAAGTACTACCTCGTGAGCAGGGACTTTCTGAGGGGGAAATATTTTTTACCTTGAACTTCATTTAGTCGAAACACACCGAGTACCACTCCAAAGTCCCTAGTTTCTGGAGAAAGTTCCTGCGGTGGAAACGTGGCTATCATTTCCCTAATCATATCATCAGCACGTGGGAAAGTGTGAATGAGTACAAGTCAGTAGATTGGATTAAAAGAGCAGGCTGATTGCTATAAAAGGAGGAATCATTGAGAGATCATAGTGTTTTTGTGTTGGCATTGGTTACCTTCAAAGACAGACATGCAGCCATCATCGCTTTGCATCAAAATGGCCTTGCATGCAAGGAAATTATTGCTGCAAAGACTATTGGATGTGAAAGAACCATTTACTGAATCATCAAGAACTTCTAGGAAAGCGGTTCAACTGCAGTGAAGAAGGTTTCAGGGCGTCCCAGAGTGCCCAGGACGCACCAGGTCTCCTCCTGAGGAGTCAGGTATTGAATCGTTTTCACCACCAGTGCAGAGCTTGCTCAGTATTGGCGGCATATTTGGACAATGGCCTTGTGTCAAGAAGGGCAGCAAAGAAGGAAAGACATCAAGGACAGACTGAAATGCTGCAGGACGTACTAGGATTAGACAGCAAAGCAAGTTATTTTCTCTGATGAAGCCCTATTCTTATTGTTTGGGACATCTGAAAAATGAATTGTCCAGAGAAGAAAAGGTGAACCATGAGTCCTGTGTCGTGCCAACAGTGAAGCATCCTGAGACCATCCATGTGTGGGGTTGCTTTTCATCCAAGGAAGTGGGCTCTCACAATTCTACCCATGAATAAAGAAAGGTCTCAAAACGTCCTGCAAGAGCATCTTCTCCCAATAATCCAGGAGCAATTTGGTGATGGTCCATGCATTTTCCAGTATATTGGAGCACCATGTCACAAGGCAATCGGTTATAATGAAGTGGGTCAGAGATCATTACAATGAAATTTTGGATCCGTGGCCGGGCAACCATGATCTTAGAGAATCTGTGGTCAATCCGTGGACAAGCAGAAGTCCACAAATTGTGATCAACTCCCAAGCACTAACAAGGCACGAATGGATCGCCATCAGGATTTGGCCTAGAAACTGATATCCAGCATGCCAGAGCGAATTGCAGAGGTTATGAAGAAGAAGGGTCAAAACAAATAAATAAAATAAAATATTGACTCTGACTATATTGAATGTTTTTGGCAATAAAAGCCATTAAAACTTATGACATGCTTACAGTATCATTGTATACTATAAACACAAAACAAAAAATGTATTTCACTGCCAATACTTTTGTTTTCAATTTTATCTTACAGACCTAAATTGATTGCTTGACATTTTGTTTAAGGTACAACGGATGCAACACCTCTCAGGTCTTTTAGGAGCAGTAATAGACTACCACCGCCAGTCATCCCAGATTCTAGAAAATCTCAGGAGCAATTTGCAGAGCAGGTCCGAATCGAGGTTCATAATTAGCCCATAGACGTCAGATTCCCTGTACTAACCTTGATTTCATTTAATGTGCCCTCTTATTTTTTCCCCTGCACTGCATATAGGATAACAGACGCAATCAATCAACCCAAAAGGGAATTTGCATCTAAATCAGTTGCGAGCACAGTGTGCTACACAGATATTTATGGATTTTCCACATGCTCATCAGGTCAGTCATGAGGTGTGATATGTTATTTGATTATATTAAACATGAACTGTTTACAAACTGTTTCTGAATTCTCTGCGAGCTGAAGTACTGTATTATGTACCACAGATACTGAGATCACTGAAGCTTTGAGTGAAAAATGTAAGTAATTTTAAATGTGATACACAAACCCTCACTCTTTTTATAGGTAGTTGGAAGTACCCCAGCAAGCTTTGCTACTAATTTCTTTCTATTTGACTTTAACAGATGCCTCGGTTGTGGTTCACGCTCCTGATAAAGTCACCGTTAAATCTCAAGCAACAGACATGCCAACCAGCAACAGTGAGTGAGATCATTTTGCCTCCAAGAAAATATCTAAAAGATTTGTTTTAAAGAAATTAATACTTTTATTCAGCAAGGATGCATTCAATTGATGACAGTAAATACATTTATAATGTTACAAAAGATTTCTGTTTTAAATAAATGCTGTACTTCTGAACTTTATTTTCATCAAAGAAGCCTGAAAACTGTTCTATTGTTTTGTTTCAACATTTATAATAAGAAGAAATGTGGAGTAAGACTGGAATAATGATGCTGAAAATTCAGCTTTTCATCACAGCGATACATTTTTTAAATATATTAAAATAGAAATCGGCTGTTTTAAATTGTAACAATATTTAAAATATTGGTAACACTTTACAATAAGGTTCATTAGTTAACACAAACTAATAATGAACTGCACTTATAAAACATTTATTTATCTTTGTTAATGATAATTTCAACATTTACTGATGCATTATTAAAATCCTGTTAACATTAGTTAATGCACTGTGAACTAACATGAACAAACCATGAATAGCTGGATTTTTATGAACTAACGTTAACAAAGATTAACTAAGGCTGAACAGAGGTGTTGTTCATGGTTAGTTAATGTTAACTAATGCATTAACTAATGTTAACTAATACAACCTAAGTGTTACCAAAATATTAAATAAGAGTATTACTGTTTTAACTATATTTTGATTAAATAAATGCAGCCTTGGTGAGCATAAGAGACATCATAAAAACGTTTTTATTTAAAAAATATATTATTTATATAGGTAGGACAGGTCAGAATAACAGTCTTTTCTTTTTTACTTTTTTAAGTAAATCCTTTTTTATTCAGTTTACATAATGCTTCTTTATTTTACAGTGTTTAGATGTTTAAATTCTGATGTGGTCTTAGACTTCAATTTGCTATATATAATATAATATAATATACACCTTCAACATTTTCTCACATTATCACAGTTTATTCGCTATAGTTTAGAAAATGGTAATAAAATATGACAAGAACTCTGTTAAACTGTGTCAGAACAAATTCATCTTGATAATGTCAGATAACTTTGATAGAAAGGTATGTAATGGATTATAATAAACAATCATCTGTCAGCTGTTAAATTTAAGTACATATTTAGATAATACCAATTTAGGTCAACCAATTACCAAGCAATGCTTAATTTTGTTCAGTCTGTGGTGTAAAAGGTTGCATTGGCAGTTAAACATGGTCAGGTCAAATAATTTTGGGCCCAAATTTTTAAATCAATTTTATAGGTAGTCCACTGTATGAAGAATTTTTGGGTATAATATGTCACAGTTTACTTTTATTATATCTATAATCTATAAATATATATTATATACTATAATTATATCTGTTGTCTGAATAACTTTTGGTTAATTTTTGACTGAAATAGTAACACTTAAACAACGAAGGAAAACTTCAATATTTGTATTAAGCATTAGAATGCGTCTTCTCAGTTTTCAATTTTTGCTGTAAAGTGACCTTAACCTTGAACAAAAGCTGTGTAAATAAAGCTTATTTTCTTTATGTGTGCTAGATGATAGCGCTCCCCCCTTGGATCAGCCTTGCTGTCGCGCACTTTACAGTTTCCAAACAGAAAACCAAGGCGAGCTGGGCTTTAAGGAGGGTGACCTCATCATTCTGACCGGCCAGATTGATGAGAACTGGTATGAGGGTATGATCAGAGGGGAGTCTGGCTTATTTCCCATGAACTACGTCAAAGTCCTTGTACCTCTGCCACAATGACGGCGGGAAAGCACTGCAGCTGGACAACATGAACTTTTCCCGTTTTTAGAGATTCAGAAACGTATGATTATTTGATAAAGGTTAATATGTCAAGCACTTCTGAGCCGTGTATATTTATCTGTATGATCACTATGCAAAGTCATTTACCCTGCCTGCACACAGAGAAATAGGGTGTCAAAATTGTACCTTTAGGGGTACAACAGCTTGTCGCCGGGGCAGTACCCTTAAAAGGACACGTTTGTACCTTTTTTACCACAAAAAGGTTCATATTAGGACCTTAAGGTGCGTATTTGTACTCTAAGGTACTAATATGCACCTTTTAGGAGTAAAACGGGTACAAATATGTCCTTTTAAGGGTACTGCCCCAGCGACAAGTTGTTGTACCCCTAAAGGTACAATTTTGACACCCTATTTCTCTGTGTGTGCCTTGTATTCCTTATTTGATGATTTTTTTTTAACGAATCTTAAGATGTTAAATAAATACGCTGCTATATTAAAGTCTTAAGTATCATTTATGTTATAGCCTATGTGCACTATGAATGTTGATGTATATGATCATTCTCAGGAGTGATTTTGATTTGTCATTTACTCACCCTCAAGTTGTTCCAAACTTTCTTTCTTCCGCTGAACACAAACGAAGATATTTTGAAGAACGTTGGTAACCAAACAATTGATGGACCCCATTGACTTCCATAGTATTTCCCCCCTTACTATGGTGAATAGGGTCCATCAACTGTTTAGTTCCCCATATTCTTCAAATTATTTCGTTATTAGCAGAAGAAAGAAACTCTATATACAGGTTTGGAATAACTTGAGGGTGAGTAAATTAAATGTTTGGGTAAACTATTCCTTTAAATAAGGATAGAAATAAATCCCAATGTGCACAGAACTGCATTACAATCTGCCTAACTATACAGAGTTCTCATTATGACTGTTAATCATATTGTAAAATAACGTGTTTACTTGTTATTTAAGAGCACTACGAATATTTGATAGCATACTCCTCAAGCGTGTTTATTAATGCAAACTTTGCCACAGAGAGGCAGTGACATCTAGGTGCCCTCCCCACACTGGCGTTGCTGTAATTCCGAATGTTTGTCTGTTTTGAGCCCAGCGGCGCGCCGTAGTGGCGGTTCCTTACTGGAGCCACGGATGTTCAAACTCTGTTGATATGACAAAGTTTTACTTTCTAATAAAAGGATACATTTACTCAACTACCGTGGATGTATTGTGAAGTGTTTACCAGCATAGCGTTCAAATTTTCCACACTTTTTATAGTCTAAACCAAGGGTAAGTAGCTAGCTGTTGCTAATCAGCTGATGAATGCAGAAACTATTAGCACAACAACACGAATAGCAACAAATAAGTGCGAATTGGAGAGTAAAAGACATTTAATGAGCGTGACAGGTTTATTCTAAATTGTTTTTGTCAGAATTAGCTGTTAAAGTTACTTTTATGTAACTGAATTTGATTCTTAAAGTTAAAGAGGATTGTCATGAACTAGCTGCATTGCTTGTTGGCTAACTTTAAGCAGAATATTTTAAGCGTTATGGCTCAGTTATGGCACAATTCAGATTCTAAATAATAAGCCAGACTAAGAATAACACCATCAATTAATGTTCATATAATTTGCTGTCTGTACAAAAAAAATTGTCTTTTAGTGTGTTTGCCAATCATAAAAAGTAACACAATCGCCATAACAGCACTTTAAAGTGCAACACAATGGGATTATATGATTATTTAACTCTTTTTCATGTACTGTTTTTCTTCGTGAAGTGAAGCATCTATTATTTGTGTCAAACTCGGTAGTTACGCGCCTGACAGCTGCTGTCCATCTTTTGTCCCCTGACAGCCGTTGCTATGGAGGACGTCACGCGGCTGGTGTCGTCAGGTGACTGTCTGAAGATCTGGGACTCGAGCTCCATGACGGTGGTGGAGCAGTTCAACCCTCACAGTGCCACACATCCAGTGGCTCAGGTGTGCTGGAGCAGCAGCAGTATCCTCTTTCATTGTGAATTCAGCATCACTCGCATGTCCCACAGTAATGCCGGTATGCATAAGACATGACAAATGTGCGTAGCATCTTGAACAGATATTCCCTTGACAGCCATGTGAAGTGTGCAGTTTCTCTGACTAGTTTTCTTGCCCAGTCAGAAGTGTACAAAGTACCTGTAAATAAACCATACTTAGGTAAAAGTACAGATACCTTACAGCGAAAATGACTTTGTGAGGAGAGCAATCACCTGTTTATTTTCTAAAACCAAAATAAAACAACTAAATTGCAATAAAGCAAGGTCGACACAACAGCCTACAAACACTCAAGTCTCAGTTAAGCTCAAGTGCTCAAAAAAGGCATCAGTAAACCAATATCCTTCAAAAAGACCGCTTAATTATAACGCATTAAAAAAAAAAGAAGTTAAATGAAATTGTCAAAGCCTACTGGCACTGGACGTGCTGGTTTCAGCCTCATCTCAAATATGAAAATCCTGTGATTCAGCAACTACCTGCTAATGCACTCACATTCGTGTAAAGTGGCCTTGCTGTAGGGTAACCAGATTCCTCATGGTGGAATAGGGCATGGGATGCCAACCCCCCCAATGATTAGCCATAATTTGTTTGATTAACATTAATGACACAGACTGGTATTTTAGGCTGCTGTCACTTTAAGACTGAATGCTTGGATCTAATATACTGACACAAATGCGGTTTTCACTGAGCTGTTTAAGTTCACTTAAGCCATAACTGACTGTATTTACTTCAGATACTCCACATGATTTTGACAACTGTCTCTGTATTTGAACATTCAGGCGCAAAGAGAACTGAATTCGGGATTGCGCGCTGTTGGAGAGAGCGTTTTTGGTGTGTCATTCCGTGCGATGCAACATTGAGTTCTTTTTTTCACAACTTACTGCGCATAATAACTTGATAAACTCTTTTTGAAGATCCTCATTAAATGTAATCGCTTCTTTGACATATTTGCGTCTGACTTGATCTCCTCTGAGCGCTCTTCACTAACTGCAGGTTAATCGATAACGAATTGTGATTGGTTGGTAATTTTGTTCTCCAAAATTTACTGTGACGAGATTGGCTACCTTTTATTAGGCTATTCTCACGTGACTACTCACTTTTATATGATCACCTAACAAAGACAATTAAGGAAAGAAGGATTTCGGGACACCAAAAATAGAGCTGAAGTACGGGACTGTCCCAGGAAAAACAGGACGTCTGGTCACCCTACCTTGTTGACAAGTTTAGGTGAATAAAGGTGAAACGTTAGCCTGGCGTGGCCATACTCAATTCTAGTCAGAATTTGAGTCTGGTACCGCTCCATTGCGCTTTGATTATGGGGCGTGTTTCAACCGAGCCAGGAAAGACCTCAATTGGATAGACCCACAACCAATCAGAGCAACGGAGCGACGCGTAACGTTAGTTGTCAAATGTCAACAGAACTCAACTGCACTGTTACCATTACCAAGTCCGTGTTTTTCTCCATGTCCGCGGGTTGAAGCGACCCCAATTATGTGATTATATAAACCCAGGAATGCGAATTTTAGCAGGCAACCTTGCCAAAATAACATATTTTGCCAACCAAACGTTTTGAGTAGCAATTGTGCGCGACATTGCAAAAACACTTGGAAACCCTGTCTGCACGCACGCATGATTAAGTAACGTTACAAGAAAAACATGAGTGTAAACGATCTTTGGCAGTAATAAAATAATTTAAGGATACACAGAGTACTTACCAACACGATCATCGTTTCTGAGAGAAATCGTAAAGGTGAACGCATATACGAACAAGGTCTCCGTTTAGGATAAGAGCAAATTCAACCCAAGAGCCTTCGATGACGTGGATGATTACGTTACTGTTGATCATCTGTCCATCATCGTCTAAAGCCCGCCCTGACAATTTCATTGGTCCGAACAGTTTCTGTTCGGGCATAATTCCTCCTCTATGGAGCGAGTCCAGACCGAATTGCCCGAGCAAAACATTTTGTGGGCGGGGCTAAATTCGGCTGGCATCCAGGCTAGTGAAACGTACAAGATATAGTACCTTCAGTGCCCTGTAGATGGTGATATCGCTTCTTTATAGCAGAAATAAACTGCTGCAGAAAAAATGTGGCGCCATGCGAAATGTAATGAATAATTGGAAGAATAGAATAATTAGTAAATTATAAATAATACATGTAACAGTACAGTACTAGTAGAACTTAATAGAAACTAGATATTTTCCAAATATTTAAAATTGGTATTGTATATTGTATACCAATTTAAATGAGTCTAAGTTAGGTCTTTATACAATCAAATATATAGTTGCCTATTCAATTTTAGGATGGGGATGCATGAGGATGATCATATTTGAGCATTTATGGCATCTAAAAGATTAAAAATCCCTCGGTTGGGGAAACATTGAGCTTTTTTATTAATAACAGAGCATTTAGTTTTCTCATAATTTCATAGATGAAAGGGCTTTGCCTTGACAGCGTTCAGATCAGTACCTGGTCAGTGCCAGCAGTATAGGGGACAAGCTGGTGGTTTCCAGTCTCAAGTCGTCACCAGTTCCAGTGATGGAGCTGGGTGAAGGGGTGAGCTGACAAACTTGATATCTTACTGGATCTCAATATTTCTTGGTTGTGCATGTCTCATAATGGCCTTTTGTTTATAGAAAAAACAAACCCGGGTCAGTCTGAACTCCACATCACAGTTCCTGGTCAGTGGAGGACTGGATAACAGCGTTAATATCTGGGACCTAAAGACAAAAAGATTACACCGAACACTTAAGGTATTGCATTGTTACAAACCGTTTGTTGCAAATCTTGCATATTTCAGGCATTCCTGCGAGTTGCAGAAGACACTCGGGAAGGTTTAGATCATCTACTAGACAGACTTCTACACCCGAATCCATTTCCTTTGTCTCTTTCTCTATAGGACCACAAGGAGGAAGTGACATGTGTGTCTTTTAATGGAGGCGATAGCTACATAGCATCAGGCTCCACTAGTGGAGATATCATCCTCCACAGTATCACAACTAACCTGTCCAGCAAACCCTTCGGCCATGGGCCAAATGTGGTGAGTTTTATTTGATAAAATATTATAAAATGTTATGTATTTAAAAAAAAAAAAAAAAAAATTAAGTTTCCAGGTTTGCTCTGCTTGTTTGTTGGGCTGCACAGTTTATCCCTAAATTGTGTGATTATACTGTATATCAATATGAAATAATAATAATGATAATTTTTTATCACTAAACAAAATACTAAACAAAACAACAAGAAATATTACTGTTGTAGTATTGTACTGTAAAAATAGTATTTAAATATTATAATAATACACATTTTATTTTACAGAACAATTGTAAAATTACAACACTAATATTTACGGTTGTCTTAATGTTTTCATTTTCAAAAGTTAAACCATCACACTAACATCACACTAAGCCATGTCTGTTTTCAGTTTTATTTCAATTAATCGTGCAGCCCTATTATAAAATACACCGTGTGATCTCTACTCAGCCAATCCATGATCTGAGGTACTCGCTGGTGAAGAGGTCTCTGCTGGGCACTGTATCTGACAGTGGCTCCGTGGCACTCTGGGACGCTAACACTCAAAAGGAGCTGCACTTGTTCGAGGGGGCGCACAAAGCCCCGTGTTCAGGGTTGGCCTTCTCCCCAGCCAATGATTTGCTCTTCATCACTGTGGGGCTTGATAAGAAGATCGTCTGCTATGACACCTCCAGCAAAATGTAAGAGAAAACCTTCATGTAAGATGGAAAATCACATTTAGTATGCATTTTGGACATTGGAGCATCAATTTAATGTGTGTGCGTATCCCCACAGGGTGTTTCGTAATAAGCAGGTGGAGTCTCCACTCACAGCCATTGATTTCACCCCAGATGGGGCTGGATTGGTTGTGGGCTCAACGCAGGGCAGGATCTACCTGTACGATTTGAGAAACCTCAGCGCGCCGATCAAAGTCACCACGGCTCACAAGACATCAGTGACCTGCATTCGCTTCCAGAACTCCACCTCCAAGTTAAAGGTACAGCTGTCATTTTTCTACAGAACCATCCTTCATGTTAAATGTGGGGTAGTGTTTGTTTTGTTAAACTGACTTATCTCCATATCATCATAACAGAAATGGATGAACATGGGGGGACAACATTCAAAACATGGGGACAAAAATAACACATACAATTTATTTATTTATTCATTTATTTCTGATGATATAGCTTTAAAAGTTCTGTTCTAGGAGTAATTAATTATTCAAATTGTTCAGATTGAGAATATATTTTAACTCATTTAAATAATTGAAGAAAGTGTGCAATCAATTGAATTACATTTTAATGAATTTATAAGCATTTCTTAAATTGTATTTATTTATTTACTATTAAAAAAAAATTCGTAACAATTATTTAAGTATGTAGTAACATGGTTTTTATATGAAATAAGAAATTGTTTTATTTATTTTATGAATTAGTTTAAACTAATTTAATGAAATTGTAATTAATGTATTATGATTTTTTTTAATGTAATTTATTTATTTAACATTTTTGTACCATCTAATATAGTTTTAAATAATCTGTTCTAGGAACAATTATTCATATTGTTCAGAGTAAGAATATACATTAATTGATTAATGTAGTTTCAATGATTTTTCAGTTTAAGTGATTTATGTATTTATGGAAGTATGTAACATGCAATGTGTTTATATAAAATTAGACATTTTATTTCATTAGTGTTAATTAATGTAATTACATTTTAAATAATGTATTTAATTAACTATTTCTTAAATTGTTTTTATTTATTTACTGTTTACTTTTTTCCTGATAATCATTTTAAAACAAGCTGGCCTAGGAATAATTATTCAAATAGTTCAGATGCAGAATATGTTTTAATTAATTGATTAAAATATTTAACATGCAGTGTGTTTTTGAGAATTTAGAATTTTTATTGAATTAGTTTGAATTTAATTAAATGTTAATTAATGTTCTAAATGTAATTTATTTATTTTACATTTTTTTGTAGCATCTGGTATAGTTTTAAAAATCTGTTATGGGAATATTTAATTATTCAAATTATGATTGAGGTATGTATTAAACATGCTGTGTGTTTTATAAGAAAGTAGAAATTGGAATTTATTTTTTTTAATTCATTAATTCATTAATTCATTTATTTAGTAGACAAATTACACACTTCCTCTGAAAATCAAATATTGCCTCTATATTCAACAATGTTTGTTTACTTCGGAATACTTCTGACTATAATGCATATTAAAACCGGCCCTGTTTCCACAGTCCACTAAAACATCTAGCAAGTCTTCTCAAGCAAATAAGCGGGTTTCAGTAAAACTGAGCGGGCAACAGACGGGACCGTCCACTCCAACATCTACAGTCCCACCCAGTGTACCTGGCTCTGAATTTCCTGGAGATGGCCAAGCCCAAGTCACAGGTCAACCTTCCTCTTTATGTCTAAAGAAGGTTTTATTTCTTATTCAGTCATATTTAGTTTGCTCCGTTAGCATTGAAGCCTTGTTTAAAGCTTTTGTAATGGTTTTAAAGGTTCTGAATGTGTCGTCTCTTATAGGAACTGCAGGTGATGTGTTCTCCAGAGAGGCCGAGGGTCAGCACAGTCAAGATCAGCTGCCCAATGTGGAGAAATTTAGCAGCATAGGTCGGAACAGCCTAAACCTGGATATTTTCTCTCCACTTAATGATGGTAAAATCTCTGATGATTGTACTTTTCATGTGTTGTCCTTGTCTTCTCATCTCATTGTTCCATAATGTGCTCATCCATCCTCTCTGTAGGTTTCAAAACACATGGTTTTGGTGATTCTCCAACTTCAAGAAATGGCGAGTGTTTTCAACTTTTTGTTTATTATGTTCAATCACATATGACAGAGTTCGAGAGATTATGAATATGGCGTAACCTCAATGTTTGTTCGGCGTCTAGGAGGCAGTATAGATGTGTTCTCGAGGGTAGGAGAAGGACAGCACAGCACAGACCGGTTCAGAGTCGGCAGAAACAGCTTGGACATCTTTTCACCTGTACGAGATGGTGAGGGAACTTTTCAACCAGGCTTTCACAGCTTTGGACTCTATTTAATATATGTACACTACCATTGAAAAGTTTGGCATTGTTAAGATTTTTTAATGTTTAAAAAGTCACTTATGCTCACAAAGGCTGCATTTATTAAATAATAAATACAGTGAAACTGTATATATATAAAATTTTTACACATTACTACAATTTCATATATTCCTGTGATGCAAAGCTGAATTTTCAGCATCATTACTCCAGTCTTCAGTGTCACATGATTCATAAATCATT
This sequence comes from Gobio gobio, assembly GCF_949357685.1. NCBI lineage: Eukaryota > Metazoa > Chordata > Actinopteri > Cypriniformes > Gobionidae > Gobio > Gobio gobio. Next base: position 19,239,183 of record NC_137121.1, read on the forward strand.
CTAATATGATGATTTGCTCAAGAAACATTTCCTATCAATGTTGAAAACAGTTGTGTTGCTTATTATTTTTGTGAAAACTGTGATGCATTTTTTCCAAATTCTTTGATTAGAACAGCATTTATTTGAAAAAGAATCTTTATAACTTTTTTGATCAATTGAATGTCCTTGATGAATACAAGTACATACTGAGCGTACATGACCCCAAACTTTTCACTGATAGTGTATGTGTGTGTACATGTTTACTAATTAAACCATATCTCTCTAGATTACAAAGGGCAGAGACTGAGCGATGTATCAAGTGGAAAGAAAGGCAAGTTTGTACAAATGACAATTGAATAAACTGTAATGAGCAAAACAACGTGGTTTTATTTACCTTTATCCTGTATTACTAGACTTTGAATACCTAGCTCATTTCCCTGGTGGGTCGTCCCAGAGGAAGACCCCATTGGGCACTCCAGGCAGTCGCTGCTATAGCCCATCTGTGGTTCAGACTCCTCCACCAATCAAAGAGGAGGAGCCCATCACTACCCCGCCACATCAGACTGATGTACAGAATGGCGCTAAGGTCCAACTCGTTTTGATCACCATCCATCACATTTTTTGTATTCATGAATTCAACTTATTTTCCTCTGGATTATTGACAGGTGGAGAAGAATAACGGCCTCCGCCAGGAGTATGATGTCATAAACACGCCACCTGCTGCTCAGAGCACACGCGTTCAGTCCGCGCCGCCATTCAACACACCTGAGGCCAGTCAGAAAAGAGATCTGCCCACCCAGCTCACCTATGATTCGCCTGTCAGCGGAGCTCCTCCTCCAGCTGCACCCGGTACGTTTGAATGGGCTACAATTAGATTAAAAGTCATTTCAATGGGACACAATGTGTGACAGATGTTTTGATCTAAAGCTCCAGTGGCAGGAGTCGAATCTGGAGCAGAGGGCCGTGGAGCTCCACTCACCTCCGTTCAGATGGACTTTGTCCGTAACATGATCCATGAGGCACTGGATGACTTCAGGTGAGTCACCATATATTTGTCATTAGAGTCATTATTTTCACACTGTGCTTTAACCCTGGGTAAAGGAGCGTTTCACACGGCTTTTTACCCAGGGTTAGGAAACCCTGCTCTGGAACAGGCTTTTGCGGTATCAACCTTGTACAGTGTGAAACCGAGCGGTGTTAGAATGTTACCGCTGGATGCTTAGCAACAGACAACCAATGGTGTACTCGTATTGTGTAGCCTACTTTGACAGTCACGGAAACACTGCACATTGTATATAAACAGTAGATTCTGCGTTTGGGAGGAAAAAGGTAAAATCTGACTGAAAACATGACAATTTGAGTGAAGAAGAGACTTCTTTCTTACCTTTATAGTCCGAAATGTCTGTTCAGTATAAACTCGATAGTTAATCCAGGGTTTAGGAATGTACAATGTGAAACGTCAGTTTATGAAAACCCAGGATTAATTGTTAACTCTTGGTAAATTATGAGCAGTGTGAAAAGCCCTAGACTGAGTAACTCAATATAAATGTCCCTATTTTTATATATTTTAAAAAGCTATTTATTCCTGTGATGCAAAGCTGAATTTTCAGCATCATTACTCAAGTTTTCAGTCATATGATCCTTCATAAATCATTCTAATATGATGATTTTGGTGCTCAAGATACATTTATTATTTTCAAATTTGAACAAGTTGCTGCTTAATATTTTTGTGCAAAATATGATTTTAGATGAATTTTTATAGAAAGAACAGCTTTTATTTCAAACGGATTTTTTTATATATAACATTATAAATGTCTTTGTGATTTTTGATTAATTTCATGTCCTGGCTGAATAAAAGTATTAATTTCTTTAAAAAAAATCTTAATTAGTATCTTAAAAAAAATTCAGTCTCTAAAAAAAAATCTTACTGACTCAGACTACAGTAGTGTATACATCAGGGTTATTATAGTTAACTTAAACTAAAACCAGAAAAATATTTTGTTACTTGAAATATAATAAACGTTACCTGAAATTTAAAAACATTTATGGAAAAAAATACTTAAAACAAATTTTATTTCAGCTAGTTGCCATGGAAACATTTGTCATTTTCATTAACTTGATGTTCTAAAATAACTAAAACTAACACTGAAGTAAAAATAAATACAACTATTTATAGACAATTATTCAAAAAATAACAAACACAACAAAATGACTGAAACTTTAACAAAAATGTAAACAAAATGTAAAAATAATGTATATATATATATATTCATCATTGATTAGACTAACTCGCATTGTTTTTGTTGTTTCCTCTAGAGATACCTGTCATAGAGACATCATCAATCTACAGGTGGAGATGGTTCGCCAGTTCTATATTCAGCTGGTACATGTTTCTTTTACCCACCAAAAACAATGATTACATAGCTACGAAAAAGAAATTAAAAGGTAAAAATGAATATTACACCCCTTTAATCGTGCCACTTATCTTTTACAGAATGAAATCCACGGTCTGATAGAGAAGTACTCAGTGAACGACTCGCTCGTGGAGGAGATAGAAAGACTGAAGGAGGAAAACAAACGACTGCGGGCCAATTATTAAAGACATCCATGGACCCGAGTCTCCCACAGCGGCGGTCCGGAATACTCACCGGAATCAGAGGACGGATAGTAGCTGACGTTTCTACTAGTGCCTTTACTCTGCAGACCACCGCTCACAGTCTGCTTTTCCATTTGTCATATTGGCACACAATTTTGTATTTGTTTCAGGTTATAAAGCGTTTTTGTAAGATTTATATGCCTTAAAATCAAATAGCAAGGAAGAGAACACACTTTGTTTTTTTCCAAGGTGTGTGTTTTGTATATCCTGACTAGTTTACAGGAAAAACTACATGTATTGGCTTGAATGTGGTAGAGTGAAGAAACATCTCAGCATGGATTTTGCCAGTTATGAATTGTGCTCCTTTGTAATTGTCCAGATTATTTTTGCAAACCACATGCCAAAAATGAAAGGACATTGGTGATTTTGTGTGAGAGTAGACATGTAGGTATTTTGCAGCTACAAAAGATGTGTTATGGAGATTGTGTGAATGCTAGTGCGTCAATACATGACATTTATTTTGAATCTGTTTCATACAATCTCGGCAGTGCATTTGGCAACAAAAAGCAAAAGACTAACTCAAAACCATTGTCCTGTACACTGTGCTCCTAATCTGCATTTGTTAGGTGTCTTCTTCTATGGACTGACCTAAATAAATTATTTCTGCATTTATGTGTAGCTGTGTTTTCTGTTTCACTGCAAGCATGACTGTCAAGCGCTAGGTTTGCTTTTACCTTGAGGACTTTTATTTTGATAAACCTAAAATGTCTGTAGTCAGTAAGTATATATTTTTATTTTATTTTACATAATGTACTTGTACTGTTAACGTTTAATAATAGCAATAGCGTATACTGTTTTTTTATTACCAGGTAATGTATCAATTTTATATTTAACCCTTTAAGTACTTTTATTTTGACCATGTTTTTGACGACCGCGGATGTAACACTCCAGCTGGTTGTTTTTCAACGCGTCCAAAGGGCAATATGACACATTAGCAAGTAAGTAGATTATAAACAACTCTTGTCTTTTTTTTTTGTTTTTCCGTGTTACAACTTAAAGCGTGTCATTGTTCCGTCTTGACATTGTATCGCAGTCTGTTTTGAAAAACTTTGAATGAGAGGCAACGGGTCAGCTGTGTTTATATGCAGGCTGTGTTTGGCTGAAATCAGAATAATCACTGGGAAATGGCCAACCCACTCCGAGCAGAGGTAGTACAACTGTACAAAACTGTGAGTACACTGCCCCCTTCTGCTTTTAATGCTATTTATGTACATGTTTTTCTATCCCAGTGGGGACTTCAACCTGAAAGCACACAAAATCATTGGGACTCGTGTCACCCTAGGGACCTAAATTGAGGTCGTCATGAGGAAAAAAGCGTATAAACAATACAGAGTTTTTTGAAAACGTAAAAGTGCAGTTTCCTGTGATGGTAGGGTTAGTGCAAGGGGATATAATAAACAGTTTGTACAGTATAAAAACCATTACGTCTATGGAGAGTCCCCACAAGATAGTAAACCAGATGTGTGTGAGTGTTTGTGTAATGTCCCTAATCTACATCTGAATATTTTTCCTTTATAAATGTTGATTCAGTCCCTTGAAATCTTGAAAAAAAAACTTAGTGTTGTCAAAGAGGTTTTAATCTTAGTAACTACAAGGTTTTGAGTCAAAAGTCCAATTATTTATTTATTTACTTTTTTTGGGGCAACTGCAGTAAAAATGTCAAATTATTTTTTGGTAGCAAAACCATTTTTGTAGTCTATACACTAAATGACCTCCACAATTATCTGTGCACTCAAATATATTAATTGTAGTAAACACTGTGACAACTAGCCCCGGTCTACCCAATACTATTAAATCAAGTGACAGTCTTCCTTTATATTAAGAAAATAAAAATGTAATTATGGGAGAAAAATCTGACTCCAGGCAGTAGAAAGTCATAATCCGTCTTATGATTCTTCTGCTTGAAGTTGCTGTTTCTTGGACGGGAGTATCCGAAAGGAGCCGACTATTTCAGAGACAGACTGAGGGCTGCATTTACCAAGAATAAAGATGTGCGAGACCCCGAGAAGATCAAAGAGCTCATCAGCCGAGGAGAATTTGTGGTGAAAGAGCTGGAAGCGCTGTATTACCTCCGGAAGTACAGAGCTTTGAAGAAGAGATATTACGAAACAGAGTGAATCAAATCTCATGCCTGTCATTTACATAAACAGAATAATAGTGATAGTTTAATAGCTACATGTATAATTTATTCTTCTTAAAAAAAGGTCACTATTACAATAAAAACAGGCAAAAATGTTTAGAAATTGATTTTATTTGAAAACACCTATTGCTTACAGTGTCGTTTTGTTGCCACTGGTGTGATATTCATATCTGATATGTTTTAGAAGGATCTTTTAAAACAACAGTTGCTTGGCAGTGCCTTATGCTGGTTCAAACATCAGACAAATATTACGCATTTAAAAAGCGTTAAATAACACTCAAAATAAGACTGTTTAAAAGACAAACAGGGAGTCACATGACCAGCTGTGAGGTAGATAATGAGACCTGAAGTTGTGCGTGCTCAAGAAAAACCCCCACACTCCGATATATCTGCTCTGCAGATGGGACAGGTGGCGTTTTCCTGTTAAGAAAAGTGGAAAAAGGTTAGCAAAACGTGCCTTTGAAATGAATAATAGGATTGTGTTAAAGCGAGACAGACCTTTAGCCAGCGGTCGATGCATTTCACGTGGTAATCGTGGAGACATGGAAGCATCCTGAGCCGTTCACCCGCCTTGTACTCGCTGAAACAGATCTGGCAGCTGCAAAGAGAGCGTGATTAAAAACTTTGCATTATGGGAAATCTCTTTTGTGGCGTCCTGCTCTGTGACTTACTCTGTCTTTCCTGCGCTGTGCGCGGGATCGAAGGTTTTTATGGGCAGCCGTTCGATCTCGGCCTTTGTCAGAGTGTTCTTGGATACTACAGAACCTTGTTGCTCCTCGAACGCTAAGAGAGCCTTATAAAGCAATGAATAATATCAGAGATGAGGAAGCACGCGATAATTGTAGTTAAGCATGTGATTTCTGTGAATTAGCATAATTCAAACCTCATAATTATTTCCCTGGCTGTCATCAAACAAGTCTGTTTGTAAGCGAGCCTGTCTGCGCCGGGAATTATTATTAGTTCTGCTGGTTTGCCGACGTCCTTGTTGTCTGCCTGTCCAAAGATGAAATAAAAATACATTTAAAATGTATATATAATAAAAAATAAATAAATATACATACACACACACAGCGCCATTCAAGGTTTTGGGGTCATTGAAGACATAAAATTGATCAAAAGTGACAGTAAAGACATTTATAATATTACAAAATATTTGTATTTTATATAAATGCTGTTCTTTTGAACAGAATCCTGAAAAATCTATCATGGTTTCAACTTTCCACAAAAATATGGTCATGCTGTTGATTCATCATATTAGAATGATTTCTGAAGGATCATGTGACACTGTAGACTGGAGTAAAGATGCTGAAAATTCAGCTTTTCATAATTCATTTTAATATATATATTAAAAAAGAACATTTTAATAAAACTTGCTGTATACATTACTCACAATATTACAGAGTCTTTTTTCAAAAACATTCTAAAGAATCGTACTAACCCCAACGACCAGCAGTGTGTGTGTGTGTGTGTGTGTGTGTGTGTATATATATATATATATATATATATATATATATTTTTTTTTTTTTTTATTATTCATAATACTAATTTGATATCATTTTATACACGCACATATATACGAATACCATTAATATTTATTATTATATTTATTCATATTTTATAAATTATAACACAAATATTAATGATTAAACTCTTCTTTTAATTAAATGAAATCATCAGGGCAGAATCAAATGATATATGTGGATCATCTATGGTGACTTACGGGGTTGCTCTCCAAAGATGGCCTGCTGTATCTCTGAAAGCTCTGAGGGTCCGTGCGAGAATGATGCCGAGTTCATCAACGAGGCCCAAGGAGAGATCCAGCCCAAGCCAACATACGGATCAACCTGCATGAAACCTGCATCACTTTTTGTTTGCTTATGATCACAGCATCATCATTCAATGCTCGGAAGAAAAAAGTCAATAGATTGCCGAAGTTATGACATCACTTTGTAGGACAACCCGGAAGTTAGCGGCGCATGGGTTCCCTCGATCAAAAAGCCATGCATTTTCCCCATAGACTTTTGGAAAATCGCAAAAAATAAGATCTGTGTTCAACAAAGAGTTATGACCCTTACACGCTTTGTCTATCAAGATAATCTTTACATGTTAATCCAAAATGTATACATTTTGAAGCCTAAATAAAGCCGCCAGATATAAAATGCTAACGGTAGGCTATAAACGGACTACAGCACACCATAGAGACAGAGTGACACACGTCATAATTTGAAGACCACACCCACCGGGGGGGAAAACAATAAAACCGTCTCCATTGACTTTGCATTGCGGGAGGCTGCCTCCTTGTTATTTCGGACTTATAACAAAAAACTGAACAATGTATAAAAGCTGATATGTGACACAGTGTACAGCAAACAAGCTAAACAAAACCCAGAAGCAAAAACCCAGACGTTTTTATAAGCTGTTGACCCAAAAAACGAGCGTTTAAGGACAAAAAAGTGGAATCAGGCAATTGAGCCAGAGCGTGACGGGTCATATTACACTGAGAACTACGACGACTAGAGGGAACGTAATCAGCGACAGGAAATATAATATATAAAACGGACATTTGGATATTTGACTTAACAGTGACAAAATGTTTACTGCACACATAGACATATTGAGGCATACTGAGTGTCAGGATCCCAAAATTGACCCATTCTTCCTGCTGAAGCTTCACTTCGTATTGCCTGTATCCACTTTTATCTTCTTAAACGCTCGTTTTTTTGGGTCGACAGCTCATCATAATGAGCAAGCGGGTTTTTTAAATAAAGTTTGAGGAAGCTTGATGACAACGCTGATCCACTGGAGCTTACAACTCCGAAAACACCAGATAAAATGTTCAAATAGGCCCTCTTTATATAAATAAACCACAGATTTGAGCTTTAAACAACTACATTATCGCCTGAAAAAGTCTTAAAACTACGTGTGTCACACATTAACAGTAGATTTTAACAAAAAAAGACATGTAAACACAGCCCATGTCAGCCATTTCTCAACGAGCCGGCTGGCAGAAGCCCCTCCCATGAGGCGAATTCGCGTCTGTTGTGCAGTGAATGTCCCACGCGAATGATACGAGTAAACTCAAAATGTTCAAGCATCCAACTTCGCGCGATTTATTCACGCCACATAAGTTCTTCATAAGTGAGGCTGAAACGCGGGCTAGTGAGAGATTTCCTGTTTGTCACAATGACGTCTAAAGTCCCCGCCAAAGCATGTAGTCCCTTTTAGCAACTTGTTAGCAACCACCGGTTTTTTAAGACACAATAAAGTTTTTAAAAAATCACAAGCAGGTTTTAACTAATGTGTTTTATGTCATAGATCAAAACGTGAAAATATTTAGAGGCTTTGTTAACCACAGACCTTATTTATTTCAGGCGATTTAGCAAAAACCCATTCAAAAAACCCATAGACTTTAGGGCGAGGGAACTGGAAGTGCTAAACTGTTAACTCACTTCCGCGTTTTGGCCTACAAAGTGACGTCATAACTTCGGCACTATGCGGATAAAGTAAAGTAAAAAAAAAAAAAAAAAAAAACACTGACCATATGGTTGTGGTCGTTTCTACTGGGTGATCTGCTCTGTAGCCTCTGCTGCTCCATTCGCTCCTCCATATCAAACTGTTCCTGCATACACAAGAATAAAAGAGTTAGTCACTTCCCTATTGTTTCTCGATAAGGACCAGGAGAGCGAGTCTCACCTGAAGGCTTCTGGCATACGCCTCATCCTCAGCCATCTGAACGGAGCGGACCATGCTCTCGACCACTACATCATCAGCGTCATCCTCTATGATGACAATATCGTCTGGTATCGGACATACAGCTGGTCCTTGCAATCTCTTTGCTATAAACAAACATAAAGACTCATTATAGAAAGGTGAAAGAGCAATATCCAAACGTGTGGATCATGGTCATCTGTACCTGCATCCAGCAGTAAAGCTTCATCCTCTGTGGCGAGTAAAGGGGTGTGTGCTGTTGTACTTTTAGAGGCTTTAGATCTGGGTTTGCTATAGATGCTCTTTTTGGACTTCGGTTCCCTTCCATTGCTTTTGTTTAGAGTCTTTTGCTTAGAGGTGCGACCTGTCACTTGCAGCTCGTTTAAATATGCCGGATCGCTAGTTTGATCCAGTGCACACGTGGAAGACCCAGCTGAGGATGAAGGCTTGCAAGATGCAGAAACATGAGAAGAGGAGGAGGTTGCTGGACGTGGAGACTCGAACCATGTAAAATCAGAGGGCAAAAGAGACGAGGCTGTTACAAATCCATTTGCTCCCGGTGTAATGCCGGAGTATCCGCGCAGTGCACTTGCATTTGAATCCTCCAGTTTGCGCCGCTTCATTGTTCTTTGGGAGCCCGGAGTGGTGCTGAGGTATCCTGGGATGTGTTCTTGTCTTTCCCATTTATTTCCATCTGAACAGGACGGTGTCGCCTACAATTAAGAACAATGTTTTAATCGAGCATAAAAGTATTTATTAATACAATTTTAAAAATGTAATCTTCTGAATGGAATACTAGAATTCTGAAATTACATATTGCTAACTAATATTTTAAAAATAGTATATGAAACAGTACGGCAGTATTATGTACTAATAATCCCAGAATTTCAAGTCATTGCATTGTGTACATTACATGTGTAATTAAGCATAATAATAATATTATTATTATTATTATAATATATATATATATATATATAAAATGTGTGTGTTTTTATATATAAAATTATTATTTTGCATTTAATTGAATATTTTTATTTTATAAAATTATTTTGCATTTTATATAATATTTATAAATGGCCATTTTTCATTTTTAACTAATTTATTGGATAAATGAATGGTTATTTTGTATTTTTTTATTCACATTTTTTGTAATTGTATAAGTATATTATTGTTTTGCGATTTAAAAACATTTTTTAAATTACTTCAGATTTCTTGGTAGTGCTGGAAATGAAAGGTCAAGCATGCTGCATCGTTGGATACAGTATTTTCTGCTGCACATTTTAGAAAATATAGTAGGACATCCTAGAATTGTATGCATACAGAAAATCTGTATACTGTGCATACTGCACACATACTACAGAAATACATTAGAATAGTAGCATACCAATGTGAACTTAGCCCTTTTTTCCCCTTACCACAATTTTGTTGTCCTCTTTTTGGGAATGTCGTTTTCTTCTGTGAGTCAGTGGGCTGAAAAGTGAAGTTAGATACTTGTCTTTGCTCACATGAATGTGAATTGATGTCTTGTCTATTACATGCCAAACATACAAATAATTTAGACTAATATGATATTTACAAATGAAATGGTACCTAGGGGTCTCGGGTACAAAAGTGGAAGAGAAGTCATGAGAGAGTCCAGGGTCTTCAAACAGGTAGTCGCTGTCATTCAAAAAACAGGCATTGTTCAGGGAGTCCGGAGTGTCTGACTCCATCCGGGGACTGAACAGAGGATTGCCGGCCTCGGAGTCTGAACCTTCCTGAATGTCATTCATCACCTCTGAATATGGCTTAACGTAAATAATGTTTGAACTTTGGCTATAGCTGACAGACTGTGTGCTGTTGATTCTAGGAAGAGGGAAAATAAGACAGGAAGACACATAAATGCCTTTTTAAACGCATCAAGACTATGAGCCTCTGTAAGTACGTCACCTTTATATGTAAACAATTTATACTTAATATCTTACTGACATACAAAAACACAGTTCTTTGCTAGTGAACTAGTTATTCGTGATATCCACTGACAGAAATCCGAAAACAACAGCACTGAGGGCTTTAACTGATCTGTGAAGCGGCTGGTCGGATTCGGCGTTTAACCGAAGACGCTGGTAACTTAACCGTTTAGCAAGCAATTATTACATTAAAATCGTAAGGCCATAGTTTACGAAAACTCCACGAGTTTATTGTGTAATTGAAATACGTTAACATTACTCACCATCTTCCCAAATCACACCACTACGAAAGGCAAAAATCTTCGCTTATATACCGCATCGGCGAAAAGCGAAGCCACAATGGAAAACACCGCCATAGAACTCTCGGGGTTTTTTCCGGTTACGCCACTTCCGGCACATGGATAGTTGGGTTTGTATTAAAGGACCCTTTTATTTACTCTCATGTAAATTAAAATTCCTTATTTTATTAAAATGTCAAATGTTATTTTTCTTCTTAAAATATATTTAAAATAATATATGTTCATTGATATAAACCACTTCACATGAATGTAATTCATGAGACACGTTATATACACAGATTTAAAATGTACTTTCTTTTTTAAGAAAGTGGATCAAAACTATTAAAGACTAATACTGCACTACACATAATTTTGTCCAATCAAATGCTCTCTAGAATGAGAATATCCCACCCTCTAATGCCATCTGTAACCAAATAGCAAGCAGCAAGATGTATAAAAAACTGTTTCAATAGAAACTGCCTCAACACGAAGGAAAATAAATGTGTGTGGTCTTTAATCTTGACACTAGGTTAAAAAAATACAGAAACATCTATTTGGATAATTTTATATAATACAACAGGAGTACAATTATTTATTAAAATGAACAAATTGATGAAAAAACAACAAACAGGCAGCTTATAAACTCATATTCAATAAAAGAAACCTTCCTTTTAGAACATAAGGTTAAGTCATCCACACCACATTTCTATTGATGACATTAGAACAGAAAGATGTTTTCAGAACAGCATGGATTGTAGGGACTTTCGAACAGTGGCCATCTCCTGTTGTTGCTGTAATGATAAAATATAAAAATGTATCATAAATGTTAATACATATTCATTGTTCTTAAAGGGATAGTTCACCCAAAAATGACAATTACCCCATGATTTATTCACCCTCATGCCATCCTAGGTGTATATGACATTCTTTTACATTCAGTTATATTAAAAAATGTCCTGGCTCTTCCAAGCTTTATAATGGCAGTGAATGGCAGCCCAACATTTGAAGCGCAAAAAAAGTGCATCCATCCATTATAAAAGTGCTCCACACGGCTCCCGGGGGTTAATAAAGGCCTTCTGAAGTGAAGCAATGTTTTTTGTGTAAGAAAAATATCCATCTTTAACACGTTATAAAGTAAAATAAAGTATCTAGCTTCCGGCAGATGGAACTGGCGTTACACTTTCTTCGTAAGTTGAATACGGAAGGCGGTCAGCCGGAAGCTAGATATTTAACTTTATAACATGTTTGTGGCAAGGTTGGCGAGGGACATGGGCGGAGCGAGCGGGACCGGTGGGTGATTGAGAATGAGCACCACCTGCAAGTCTTGAGTCCTCTCATGAGGGAGCCCGGAGACATATAAGCAGGAGCGACATCAGTGGAGGACGAGAAAGGGCCAGGCCAGGAATTTTATGTTGTGTTTTGTTTATGTTTGGTTATGTGTGTGGGCGGCAGTCATCCGTGAGGGGCTGCCGCTTTTACTTTCAGTTTGTGTTTATTTTGAATTAAAGTATCGTGAATGTTCACTGGTTCCCGCCTCCTTCTTCCCATACGAACAAACTCCGTTACAGTGTTAAATATGGATATATTTCTTACACAAACACAACACTTCGCTTCAGAATGCCTTTATTAACCCCCCGGAGCCGTGTGGATCTTTTAATATTGTATTCGTCTGAAAGAATAATAATAATAATCATACATATTTTTATAATGCACCTTTCTCAGACTCAAAGCGCTACAGCATACAGACAAAGTAATCAAACAATCAAACCTTGCAATAATGAGCACGATTTATACATTATACATTAAAAGCTTGACTAAAAAGATGTGTCTTAAGAAGTTTCTTAAAACAATCCACAGAAGCAGCATCCCTTATGTGGCGTTCACACCGGACGCGATTGACGCAAATTATTCACGCTTATCGCGCAAAGGTGGACGCTTGAACATTTTGAGTTTACTTGCTTCATTCGCGCGAATCGCATGTGACATTCACTGCACAACAGACACGAATTCGCGTCATGGGAGGGGCTTCTGCCAGCGGCTCGTCTCGTTGAGAAATGGCTGACATGGGCTGTTTACATGTCTTTTTTTGTTAAAATCTACTGTTAATGTGTGACAAAACGTAGTTTTAAGATTTTCTGAACCAGATATTAATATACAGATTTTCTCCTCATTGTTGTCACTACTAGAGCAAGCTCCTGATTGGTTAACGTGGCGCGAATATCCGCCAAAGAAAACGCTCAATTCGCGCAGCCTCATTAGCGTGAATCGCGCAGCAGAATGCCATTTTGCGTCTCTGCATTGACTTAACATGTAAATCACTCGCGCGAATCGCGTCCGGTGTGAACGCACCATACTAAACGCGGGTAATGTATTCCATAGCTTTGGCGCCTTATAGGAAAAGGCCCTTCCCCCCATAGTTTTTAATTTACAACGAGGCTGCAACAGAGCGAGAGAGCCAGCAGAGCGGAGAGAGCGAGCAGGAATGGAAGGAGTAACCAAATCACAGATGTAATCTGGAGCCAACCCATGTACTGCTTTATAGGTTAAAATCAGAATTTTAAAATCAATACGCGACTGAACTGGAAGCCAATGAAGTTGCTGGAGCACAGGTATAATGTGATGGCGTGCGGATGTATGAGTCAAAACACGTGCGGCAGAATTCTGTATATATTGCAACCTCTTAATAGAGTTTGCTGGTAAACCAGCAAACAGAGCGTTACAATAATCAAGCCTTGACGTGATAAAGGCATGGATAAGCCTCTCTGCATCAGGCCTAGAGAGAAACAGTCTAATACGCGCAATGTTCCTCAGATGGAAAAAAGCAACCTTCGTTATATTTTTAAAATGTGAATTAAAAGTTAGCTGGGCATCAAAAATCACGCCCAAATTTCGAACCTGACCAGAAGAGGACAATTGAGTATTGTCTACTGAGATTTTGAAATCATTACATTTACTGACATTCAAAGGAGTGCCAATTAATAAGACTTCAGTTTTGGAGCAATTTAGTTTTAGAAAGTTGAGTTTCATCCACCCTTTAATTTCCAGCAAACAGTCAGAAACTTTTGAGGAGGAAGAATTAAGATCCGGCTGAGAGCTGATATAAATCTGGGTGTCGTCTGCGTAGCAGTGAAAGCTCAGGCCATACTTCCGAATGATCTGCCCGAGAGGCAACATATAAACACTAAATAAAACAGGACCCAACACTGACCCCTGAGGGACACCCTGACACAGAGGAACAGTCTGAGATCTGTTCGAACCTAGGTAGACAAATTGGGAACGATCTGAGAGGTAAGATTTAAACCAGTTTAACACAGTTCCAGACAGACCGGTCCACTTATGTAATCTGTCCAATAATATACTATGACAAATTGTATCGAATGCAGCAGTAAGGTCTAATATGACCAGAATGCCACAAGCCCCCAGAGTCAGCTATAACAAGGAGATCATTGAGAACCCTGACAAGAGCAGTCTCTGTACTGTGTCCAGATCTAAACCCAGATTGAAATTGTTCTAATAGGCTATTCAAAGAGAGATGAGTATGGAGTTGGCCAACAACCACACGCTCAAGCACTTTTGCCAGGAAAGGTAGATTAGAAATGGGTCGATAGTTTGACAAATCGGTGATATCGCTCCCAGCTTTTTTGAGAACATACGTAACTGCGGCTATTTTTAAAGCAGAATGTCATATACACCTAGGATGGCTTGAGGGCGAGTAAAACATTGGGTAATTGTCATTTTTGGGTGAACTATCCCTTTAAATGGTTCATAAATCCATTCTTACATTGAACTGAATTTACAATTTATGTAAAAAATGGTTTCATAAACAAATGAACTTATTTCTTCTTGTTTTTCATAAATGAGCTCCAATTCAAAACCAAGCCTGATTGAGTTACTTTGGTAATGAAGCATACATTACATGTTACATTGAGGCTATTTAAAGCAGACATGTTTAATATCCAGAGCCTAAACTCAGTTGTGTGAAATCTTTTTGTGAAGCACTCACTGTGTCCATCATTATCTTCTTCTGCAGCAGAGCCATCTCTTTTCTAAGCTCCATCTGGGTGCCCTGCAGGAAGGCTTCATGGCTTTTCTCCATCTCCTCCATGTTCTGCACAGAAATGAAAGACCTCACTCGGTCAGCTAAATGATGAAAAAAAAAAGGTCTTGGTTGATTTTCAAATAATTAAAGTGATGATGGCATCAGTAACCTTGACAAACTGCTCATACAGGTCTTTGATGGTTTTCATTTTTTGGTTTTGCACAACCCTCGCCTGCTGGAAGAGCTTCTGCTGCTGGCGAAACAAATTCTGTGAAAACAGAAATTAGGAAGTTCAAAGGCAAAGTGAGAGACGTTTACATCAAATATCTCTAAATAGCTGCAAGATATCCCAAAGAGCGATATTATATTTTTCACGAGACCCTTAATCCTACAATTAACATTTCATTTCCCTTAGTGCGATGCTGTGCCCCAAAATGACACGTTGAAACTTTTAAAACTTCTCGACTTATGTGACGAATGTCTGACTCCTACATTTAGTTTCTCCTCCTGCTCCTCAGATTTCTGAACATCAGTCTCCCACTGCTGAAGCACAGAGAGCACCTGCTGAGAATAATCTTGTGTCAGCTTCTGCCTGTAAAAAAAAAATCAACATGAACATCAGAGTGGATGTGAATAAAGAAGAATGTGTCATGTTCCATACAGTGCTTTCATTTACCTTTGATTCTGCTGGGTTTTCCACATTTGCTCCAGTTTCTGAGTACTGCCCTTTAGGGAGGTTTTGGTGAGAACCTCCAGGCGTTTCCTTTTGGTCTGCATGGCCTTGCTGATGTCCGCTAAATGGCCGTTCAGTCATGTTTTTGAGTATTAAACAGTATTTCAAAACAGACAATATGCAGTTGTTGACTTCACTTACCACCGAATCTTTCCAGCATATTTTGAACTTCATTCCTGAGATAAAGGACAGCAAATTATTTTTTGATCCAGACAAAGGCTTCATAACTTTGGCTAGGTTGACTTTGGCTGACTTACCCCACACCACCAGTATGTATTTCATCATCATCAAACGTCTCTGCAGATCTTTTCTTGGTCAGCTTGTCAATGATTGGAGTTTCTAATGTTTCAGAACATAAAAACATGCTTCACAACTACACCATTTGCTCTCTCTCTCTCTCTCTCTCTCTCTCTCTCTATACACATATACAATAATATAGATAGTTCATTTCATAAATTAACTATAATGTCCTGCACCCACTGGTAAAAAAATATATATCTGGTGTCTAAATACTTTTTGGTTTGACTGTATATAAACATAATACAGGGCTCCAGACTGTGACCAAATGCTCGTATTTTGTGACCTTTTTTCCTGCTGGTGCAAATAAATTTTGTTAATTGACCTACTGATAAGAGCTGCCATTTCTGTTACATATGAGAAACATAAAATGGCAAACGTTTGAACCTTTATTAAAAGTAATGTTTGAGTCCCTCAATTGTCCTCAGTGTGAAAAGATGGATGTCAAAATTATAGACACTGCTATCTTATTCAGGACAGTACTAAATAAAAAAATAACATGCATTTGATCTCTCTTATTTTCTTAAAATTATTCACACTCTAATACCAATTACCTTTTTAATAGTACTAATCATAAAATAAACTGTTTTATAATAAAATACACAGACACACCATCTCTCGTATCGTCGTCAGATCCGCTTCCTTTCTTTTCCTCCAGTTTGTTGAAATCAAACGCTTTCAGATCTGTAGAGTTGTCATTGTGTTTGGTCTTCTTGTTTTGTTTTCTCCCTGAAGCTGCCATATTATTTCTGTATGAAGAGTATTTTGCAGTAGTCTGAGGATTTATTCAAATATAAGTTAAAGCAGCCACAAATAAACTCGCTAATCAATTATCACTGAGCTTATGATTAGCTTCGTCTCGAAAAGTCGTATTGTTCCTATTGAAAGCGTTATGTAAAAATAATTTAAACCCGATACCATAGGTTATCTCAAACTATTTATATTTCAAAAACTAGACTTTATGTAACGTTAAGGTTTCCCTTCTGTAAGAATCTACACAGAATCATCAGTAACTTACCTGACGAGTGTGATCTTTCTGCTCCACTCACTCTAGTATAGAAAACTATACAAAAATGTAATTACTTTCACTAATGTATGTTATTACTCTAGAACAATTTAGAGAAAGATATTTAATTATCTTAATGTTTGGCGACGGTTTGAACTCCTGCGTCTCTGAAGCGGTTTTCCCGCGGATTTTATTCTGAGCGCGAGATGATGATAGCGCGCAGATCACGTGCTGCGTGACTAAAAAGATGCACTTCATAATAATACACTGGGCTAGTGAAATCAAATGTCTTTAACTGAAACATAAGCTATTAATCATATAAAATTTCAAAACATAGTTTAAATACATTTTCTTACCAAGAGACTGAGTAAAAAATGTTTTTATTTCTACAGTTCACATTTTAATATATACAAAAAGAAATGTCTTTAAAAAAGGGAAAACAATACAAATTGCTCACACTCAAAGTCAAAAAGCCTGTTGTAATATTGAATGTAATGTACAGTTGACAATGTACAGCTTAGTTTTCATACAAAAACAAATGTGCAGTGTTCTATTTTTTTGTATTAAAAGACAGATAATTCATATGCAGGTCAAATATCAAACTTCTCTTCGCATACATAATGTCCATTTTCCTCATAATCGTCTCTCGTGACCACCATCTCTTCAAAGTCAGGGTTTTCGGCCAATAGCTTCCCTCCTTCCCATGGGTAGCAAATAGGACTGCGAACAAAAGAGAAATATTCAGTAAAGAATAACCAGACAAAATATCAATCAATTTTTCAGAACTCTCAAAACATACTTCTGTGGCAGAACGACAGAAACTTCATATTCTACGGGAGCAAGTGCACGGACTTCTTTGTAAACCCGATCTCTGAATCCAGGGAACAAGGCGTTGCCACCAGTAAGAACAATGTTCTTATAGAAGTGGGGCTGCATCTCTGGACATAAAAAGTGAGCATATATTAGAGTACTTTAAACTAAATAACATTTTAAACCGACAAATGCATCTAATGAGATGAAGCCAGTTGAAATCTACCTTCCGGCATGTTGTTAATAGAGCTGACTAAAGCCTCAGGTATGCCCATCTCCTGAATGCCGATGTCAGCTGGATGAAAGAGCATCTCTGGGACAGCAAACCTCTCATTGATGAGCCGCAAAATCTGCTCCCCAGTCTTATATTTACCAGTAAAATTCATCTCCTCTCGAGGCTGCAGCACAAAGAAAAAATATGCTGTATAAGTAAACGACAAAGGCCTGGTTTCACAGACAGGGCTTTGATTAAGCCAGGACATTAAAGTAGTTTTTTTAAACGTGCCTTAGAAAAAAAAAAAACATTACTGGTGTGCATCTTGAGACCAAAATATGGCACTTACATATTTTAAGATTGTCAGTGCAAGTTGTTTTCAGATAAGCTGGGACTAGCTTTTAGCCTGGCTCCGCCCTCCTACGTACTTCCGCTCAATTTTCATTTTCCTTCAGTACTCCGTCTGGGACTGCGGTATAGTTTTAGGTTTTCTCCAAACAAATTTTTACTGGTCCAATCAACGAACAGAGGGAGTGGCTGAGAACGATGACGTTGATGTAGTGCGCTAGTTTGAGTTGTAGTTCAGTAACCACGGAGAAAAATGCGAGCGAAGCCATCCGGCAAGTTAAAGCCGGAGCAAGAACAATCTTTGCTGAGTTTTTTTTGGTGGCCATTATGTTGTGTCCCGGGAAAAGTTAGATTTTTGACTCTCTCCCCTCCACCATGAATGAAAAAAATCACAATCTGAATGCACGAGGTTATCACTGAGGTGGCTGCACATTTATTTTTACGGACTTCCATGTTAGAAATAAAGGCGAACAGCGCATGACATACGTCACGACCAAACGTTAGCGATTGGTTATGGCAGATCCAATAGTTTAAACTTCAAAAGAGTACCCGCCTTCAAGGAAGTAAACACTTGTCAATGGAGAGTGGCCAGACTCTCTGTACAAATGAAATGTACGAGAGTCTGGTAGGACCAGGCTAACTAGCTTTAGCCTCGTCTGTGAAACCCGGGAAAGTGTATTGTTGAATTTTTTCATAGCATGCCAAATTGCTTACCTTGCAAAATCCTTTTTTGATTGAGCTGAAATCTGGCAGCACATAGTCTCTCATAACCATATTATCTTCTCCTTTCAATCTGTCAAATCACCAGAATTATTTATACTAATATTATATTTATATTTATATATATATATATACACACACACACACACACACATTACATACATACACACAACCATTCAGAAGGGATAGTTCACCCAAAAATTAAAATTCTGTCATAATTTACTCACACTCATGTCGTTCCAAACCCGTAAGACTTTCGTTCATCTTTGAAACACAAATTAAGATATTTTTGATGAAATCTGAGAGCTCTCTGTCCCTCCATTGACAGCTACCCCACTGACACTTTGACGCTTCAAAAAGTTAATGAAGAGATCGTAAAACGAATCCATATGAATTAAGCGGTTTCTGAAGAGACATGATCACTATGTGATGATTTAATTTAGGCTTTTATTAATTAAAACATTGATCAGCGAACATAAACAGAAACTCAACCGAACATGCTTGAGCTTCTGTTTACCATACCATAATGTTTGCGTTGATGAATGTTTATATGGGAATAAAAGCCTAAATTAAACCAGTTCATCATATAAAGCAATTGTGTCTCTTCAGAAATTTCAACTCAATTCATATGAATTAGTTTTACAATCTCTTTATGAACTTTTTGAAGCATCAGTGTCTACGGAGAGACAGAAAGCAAAAAGATCTTAATTTGTGTTCTGAAGATGAACAAAAGGGGTCATTTTTGAGTAAACTAACCCTTTCATGTTTTTGAAAGAGATCCATTATGCTCACCAAGGCTGTATTTATTTGTTAAAAAAATACAGTCAAAATAGTAATGTTGTGAATTATTATTACAATTTAAACTGTTTCCTATTATAATGTATTGTAAAATATTTATCCCAGTGATCAAAGCTGAATTTTCAGAATCATCACTCTTCAGTGTCACATGAGCCCATTACTATTCTAATATGCTTATTTGGTGAAACATGTTGTTATCTCATCAATTTGATAATTTGTTACAAACTTACTGTGCAACCTCCATGTCCTTGTAGAAATCTTGAGACACATAACACACATCTTCCTTGACCTGATTGATCACATGGGTCTCATCCATCACATGGAGCTGCCTATAAGACAAAGATTGACAAGCTCAAGGAGAAATCTGCTGTCAAAGGAAGAAACACCAAAGAATTTCCTTACTCAAATGGTGGCAAGCGTACCTGTAAGAAATGATCTCCTTCAAATGGTTGGTGAGCAGCTTTCCTCCTACATTTACTCTAGGAAGTGCATAGAGTCTTATAAAATGTTCAGCGTTTATTAGGGATGCACCGAAATGAAAATTCTTGGCCGAAACCGAAAACCGAAAAAGAGGAAACCAAGGCCGAAAGCCGAAAACCGAAACACCGAAAGAAATTATGCCAATTATTAGTACCATTGCATTTATGGCTAAGACTGTGTACTAACTTTACTAAAATCAAGGCATTGCAATTGCATACATTAATATTAAAGTTTCAAAGAATAAATCAATTACAAGTTATGCCAATATTTATTTAGCACATTGCAACAATGCACAGTATAAAATAAAATTCAAACTAAAATGTTTAACTTGACCCCACTCATTTGTACATTAAATAATAATGTACAGGCCTACAGAAAGGTTTTTAAATTAAATGTTCTCTCATAAAAACAAAGTGCATTTAGGTCTAGTGCATTTTAAATTTTTCTCTGTAGGACTACTACAAGAAAGTGCATTCAGAACAAGTGCAACTGCTTAAAGATACAACTATTTTCTCTGTAGGCCTTCAACATAATAGTGTATCAAAACAAAGACTGCCATAGCCCATATGTTAACTGTAGAATAGGGTTGTAGCGGTACACAAAACTGACGGTTCAGTACAGCAGTTTTACAAAATGGCTTATTTATTTTTATTGGTTTACTGAAAAAAAAAAAAGTATCTGTCCTTAAATTAATTAAATTATAACTAAAAGTTTATTGAAGATATTTCTGTAAACTATATAGGGAGCCCTTACTTGCACATTAATATTAAAGGTTAAAAACAGCCCAAACTATTAGCCTAAATTCATTTGCTATGTATTTTTAGGTCTAATAATCAACACTCAAATAACATAGTACACAAACATGTAAACTTCACATAAGGCAGTTTTTGCAATAACTTCTAAATCTAATTATAAAATAGTTTTTTATCCAATTCGTTGTTGAAATATAATCATTTAAACACAGTGTCTGTCATTTTATTTAAACATACATGAAATAATCAAGATATCATTAACAGGTTAAGAAGAATATAACGGCTAATATAGGTCATATATTTAGTGAAAGAGTTGATTTCTCTAGTGAACTAACAGATGTGGACACTGAATGACTGCCTGAGGTAAATGTAATGCTACATGACCGTTTAGTTTACAGCAGTTATATAGAGGTCTTTCTGCCGTTGAAACACTGACTGAGCGATTACACCACATATGATACGTGACAGTAAATTGTTATGTATCCTCAACACACCTTAGATGTTCATTCATGTTTATTCTTAAGGAAGAGATGATCGATCGCGCTCACAGATGATCGCGTTCACGCGCGCGCGCTGCCGCCAGATTGAAGTGTGTTCCGCGCTTAACACATGCCCACTGTTAAAGATTGCGTTCGGTTTCACAGTGAAGTCTGGTCCTCTTCTCATCGAGAACATGAGCTCTCGTGTGCAAGGAGCAGACGTGGCTGTTTCTCAGATATACTGAAATACGTCCACACCGCAGACATGTTGCTTCAGACAAGCACGTGCAGGTCGCGGTTTCTGTTTGCGTCATCACAACATTTCGGCCATGTTGTTTCGGTGATAAAAGTCTTTCGGCCGAAAACCGAAAATACACTTTTGGGGCATTTTCGGCCAAAAATTTTCGGTGGCCGAATATTCGGTGCATCCCTAGCGTTTATATGGCTTAATACAATTGTATTAGGCTAATGAGTGGCTCACCTGCATATGCCCTCTTTCATCTTTCTTCCCCTACAATAAGGAATGATGTGTGTGAAGGAGAAGCCGCTGTCCACCACAACGCAACACAGCTCAGAGTTCTTCTCATGGAAGTATCGATGAGCACTCAAAGATCCAGCTGGAAAAAAAGAAAAGAAATGATGGAATCCTCATATATAATCTAAGTAGGCTGCACCCTAGTACGCTAAACGTACCATTCATTCTGAGGGCTGACTGGAACTGATATTCTTCGAATAAAATCTCATTCATGGATTCTTGAATTGAGGAGAAGTTGAAGTACGGTTCTGTTATCACAATGTTGGTATCAGCAAAGTCCACCTGCAAATATGGTGTGTACATGCTCAATATCTCATATTGTATATTTATGAAACATAAAATGTTGTTACTTTGTAATCATTCAAGTACCTTAAACATCTCCTTTCCAAACAGATGATCCCAGACTTTGCGCTGCACATCCCAGTTCACAAGATACCCCTAATACAGATGTAGACGAGGTGAATTAATACACTGAGCTTTATATAGAAAACAGTGAAGTTTATCATTCATATCGAGGCAATACCTTTTGAAACGGGAGGATATAGAAGAGTCCGGACGGGTCTTTAATTTCATCCAGCTGATTGGCAGTGAAAGTTTTCAACCTGGAAGTCTTCGAACGGAATTGGCAATTTGGGATAACACTAATGGGGGAAAATACATAGCTCAACATAACTAGCACACAATATAATACGTTTTACATAAGGAAATGCATAATAAAAACACTGTACCTGACTTTCTCATGACTGTAGCCGATTTTGGCGTAGTACGCACCATTATCCAGTACAAGCGTTGACATTTTTACATCTCAGTTAATCAAAAGTACTGGTTTAAATCACAAAATGAGATAGGCAAATGCATTAAGGCACAAATTATGAAGCAAACTGCATTTAATTGAGTGGTCTAAGTAAACATTGAATCTGCTAAATGATCATGCCGCTCTGTGGGCGTCTTGTTCTATACTTCAGAGATCTGAAAACAGTGAATGCTTACCGCCCCCTACTGTGTAGGAGCACATTAAAAAAGGAGCTTCGACGACATTGTAAATGTAACATTTATTTGTACCTTTGGGGAGGGGAAAACAACTTTCATTTCTAAAATACAGCAGAACACCATGATTACATACAATTATGCAAGACAGACAACAAATAAAAAGGTCACAATCGAAGGCTAATAAAGCACAGCAGCATCCAAGCTCCCTTGTTAGATTCATTTGAAATGCTCCAGTTCATATTTTTTCTTGGCACAGTTTACAGTTCATTTTGCAGGTCCTCTAAAAAGACAAGTCGATCAGTGGAGCCGTGTTCTTAGTATTTTCTTTCTTGTCCTCTGGACTCCACTTTATAAGAGGTGAACTCAGGTCAATTAACTGGGGGATAATACATTAATAAATCATTTAGATAAACAGCATACATACTTGAATAATGCAAACAATATAAGACTTCGCACTACAGTTCAAAAGCTTGGAATCATTAAACATATTTAAAATGTTCTATTTCAAATAAATGCTGCTTTTTAGAACTTTATATTTATCAAATATAGATGGTTTCCAAAATATTGCATTGATAAGAATTGTTTCTTGAGCAGCAAATCAGCATATTAGATTGATTTCTGAAGGATCATGTGACTGAAGACTGGAGTAATGATTTGGAAAATTCAGTTTTTACTGAACATTTGATTAAATAAATGCAGCCTTTATGAGCATAAGAGACTTCCTTCAAAAACTTTTTTTTAAATCATACCAACCCCAAATTTTTGAACGATACTGTGTATATCAAATGTCCTCTCACCTGTTCTCCCCAGGGCTTTGCAGAGGAGGATTTGATCAGGTCTGGGGTGTTGGAGAGATCGATTAGCAGCTTCTCTTTCAGCTGAAGTGCTGGTGCAGGTGCGTCCACAAGCAAAACCTACAATTGCAACATTTTCAGATGTTTTTTGACACACATTTGATCTAAAAATCCATTCGAATTGAGTTTATTTTACCTCTTTAACATCCTTTTTCTCTTTGTTCTTGAGCAGATGGTGTTTCTGGAGGTCCACTGTGTTTGGAATTGTTGGGGGTTTCATGTCAACCTGAGGAGGCTCTGGATCACATGACGAAGGCTCTGGATTACATGGCGAAGGCTCAGAGGGATTCTCCCCAGCTGCTGGCTCACAGGCAGGAGGTCCTTCAGGCTCATCCTCCAAATTAAAGACCAAGGAGCAGGGATGGAGGTCAGCTGGAGGGCAGGTCTCCTCATTTGACACTGAGGTTTGCTCATCTTCCTGTTTCTCAGTTTCCTTCATGTTTTCTGGGCTGTACAGATAGACAGTTTGACTTAGATTTCTACTTATACAGAGATTGAGACAAGCTATAGAATAACTGAGATCAACTGATGAAGTATCTTAGGAGGCAGGTTAAGGGCCAAAAGTAGCACCTTGGATCAGTGGCCTCTTGGCTAGAGTTTGATGAGCGGTCTGTGATCTGGGAAGGTTTACTCGGGCGTGACACGCTCTTGGGTGTGAAAGCAGGGATACCAGAGATTCGACGGTTGACTGGGGTGGGAAGAGCCGAGGGCCTCCGCAGTTTACCCATAGCCGAGGGCGTCAGGAGGCCCGCTGGGGGACCCACTAGATTATCAGGAATACTACAAAGACATGTATCAGAGTTAAGAGAATCCTTTAAAAGAAATGGAAGGATGTTCTGAGAAAATATTACCTGTCCACACTGCATGCAGACAATAATTTCTTGGGCTTCATGATACAAGGAACGTCAGGTGAAGAGGAAACTATAAAATCAATAGAAGTTAGCATGACAATGCAATAATGTCCTGGTTAAATCTCACAGAAACAATTAGGAAATTATATTCAACATAAAAATAACTCTTTGTAGGACCATTAAGATTTTTGCATTGTGAGATTTTCATAAAATTAAATAAATAAAAAAACACTTTTTTATTGCAAATTCTCATTGTAATAGTTATTTATTTTAAATATAATATTTACACATACATTATATATATATATATATATATATATATATATATATATATATATATATATATATATATATATATGTCTGTGAAATAGTTTATTAAGAATGAATTTAAAAATAATAATAAATATTGGGTATTTATATTTAAATTTTTCTTCTTTTTTAAAATATTTCCCCCCTCACTTAATCTTTTTTATTATGGTGAAGAGAATTTTTGGGTAAAATGTTTTTAATTGAACAAAAAAACAAAATCTAGATAGTCCTAAAAATCTTAATTTTCCATACACTTAATATATATATATAATTTCTTCTGATTTTAGTGTGAAACATGACATGCTCTTGACAGGTTGAGTGAGATTCATCCTAATAGTTCCTATACATTAACATGATTCTGTTTTTTCTCACCCTCGGATTTGCGAACTCCCTTCAGGTAGTTTGTGGGTGTTGGCATCACTGGGACCTTGAGTGTAGGGTTTCCCCTTAGAGCACTTCCAATCTTAGCATTAGATGCAGGGATGCTGGTAGTGGTCTTTTTAGCAGTATTCTTTACTGGGGTCATAAGCTGTGGATGCGGAAATAGGTCCGTTTTCTTAATGGGTGTAGCTTTGACAGGCCTGGGGAGAAGTTCAGATGCTCTCCTTCCCTGTGTAGAGATGGAGGTCCGTCTGCTGACGGGGGGCTCTGGGTTTCTGGTAACAACAGAGGATTTGCGGCTAGAACTCGGCAACCTGCTCACACTGCTGTGTGAACGAGCACCGATGCTGTTAGTGCTGGAGTTCAAGGATGAATTGAGTTTGGCTGGCGAGAGAAGGAGTTGATACATGTTAATAACCAGCAGATGGCAGTAGATACACTGATCTAATCAAAATCAACCACATTTTCTTTTCAAAAATACATCTTCATAGGCTTGTAAATAATTAAATCATAAGGAAAAATGAAAGCAAAAGAATAAATAACTACTTGAAATGCCTCAAATGGATTTATGCATCACAACATTAAAATGTACAGCATAAAAAAAATGGATACTCATTTTGAAATTGGCTAAAGATTAATTTAAGCTATTCAATTATTAGTGTTATTAAAAACTATAAGTAGGCATTAGATGATGGCAAATGTATGAAAGGTAACCTTTGCTTCCTGGAGAGATAGTTAGACTGGAGTTGATGCTGGACACAGAAGACGAGGAGGAGGAGGTGTTTCTCCTCCTGTCCACAACTCTAGAGTTCTGAAGTGAAGGAGCTTTAAGAGCAGACGGAGCTCGCAATTCTGTCTGAATGATATTGAAAAATGTTTAAACAAATACATTTTAATCTGTATTGTCGAGCAAGTACCAAAACCGTGCATCCGCCTACATTAGTGGTAAATTACACTAAATGACAAAACATGCCTATTGTGCATTTTAAAAACAATGTACACTACAGTTTAAAAGTCTAGTGTCAGAAAAGATATGCTAAGAAATATGAGAAAGATATTAATACAGTAAAGACATTTATAATAATACAAAATATTTATATTTCAAATAAATGCGGTTTAAAAAAAACTATTTGCGAAAAAGTGCATCACTGTTTCCACATAAATATTAAAGAGGTCATAGGATGTTTTTTAATGTTTTCCTTTTCCTTTAGTGTGTAATGTATCCGTTTGTGCATGTATACGATCTGCAAAGTTACAAAGCTCAAAACGATTTATTCTTTCTAACAGCGAACACTGATCCACACCTGCCTAAAACGCCACAATTCAAGCCCAGATTACTACCTCAAACGTCCACGTCACAATGTGAAATATTAGCATAATGGCACAAAGAGAGAAGACGATGATTCAGTGAATTGTAGTTTTTGGTTTCAGAGGTTAAGATTTATTTCTAAAGCTGTTCCTGAGCAGTACAACCCAAACGTTAGCTTGTGCACATCTCTTTTTACAGAGGACAGCTTCCTGAACCTGGCAGAGCACAACGCAGGCTTTACAAAGACTACTTGCCACTTTTAAACATTCTGCTCAAGTCATGCATGCAAAGTTGGTTCAGATCGATTACCCGCATTTTCAGAATCTGTACGGTAAAACCGACGACTTATTATTAACTGTGGGTTTACAAATGCTTTAAAAGCTTTGGAAGCTGAAGCTTGTGATTATGGAGAGGGGCGTTACATTTCTGACACGCTTGAGGTGTTTGGCCAATCACAACGCACTGGCTCAGCTGGCCAATCAGAACACTCTGAGCTTTTCGGAAGGAGAGGCTTTGTAGAAATCAGGGCGTTTCATACAGACTGGGAATAGAGGAGCTGCAATAAAGTACAGTATATGAAAAAAAAATATGTTTTTTGAACATTAAAGCAGGTTGACCTATTCCATTACACCCATTAAAGGGATAGTTCACCCAAAAATGAAAATTAGCCCATGTTTTACTCACCCTCAAGTCATCCTAGGTGTATATGACATTCTTCTTTCAGACGAATAAAATCAGAGTTATATTACAAAAGTCCAGGCTAATCCAAGCGTTATTATAGCAGTAATAGTTGTTCTGTTTTTGAAGTCCATAAAAAATGCATCTGTCCGTCAAATAACATGTTTCACGCGGCTCCGGGGTGTTAATAAATGCCTTCTGAAGCGAATCGATGCGTTTGTGTAAGAAAAATATCCATATTTAAAACTTAATCAAGTAAGGTTCCAGCCGATCACCTTCCGTGTTCAATTTATGGAAGAAGTGTTGAAAGGTCCTCTGCCGATCGAAAGACTAACACGACCAGGTCCGCTCGTCATGACGTCATGAATGCATCTTGAGTTTCACTTTCAACTTTCAACACTTTTCCATGGAAGGCAATCGAATGGAACCTTACTGGATAAAGTTTTAAATATGGATATTTTTCTTACACAAACGCATCGATTCGCTTCAGAAGGCCTTTATTAACACCCCGGAGCCGCGTGGAGCACGTTATTCGATGGACAGTTATTTTATGGACTTCAAAAACAGAGCAACTATTATTGCAATTATAATGCTTGGATAAGCCTGAACTTTTGTAATATAACTCTGATTGTGTTCGTCTGAAAGAAGAATGTCATATACACCTAGGATGACTTGAGGGTGAGTAAATCATGGGCTAATTTTCATTTTTGGGTGAACTATCCCTTTAAACAAAATAATAATCTTTATTTTTTAACATAAAGAGAACGTTTTTAACATAGAGAAGAAAATCAGCTGCATATTAGAATGATATCTGATGGATCGTGTGACTATGAAGACTGGAGTAATGATGCTGAAAATTCACCTTTGCATCACTGGAATAAAAATATATCAAAATAGAAAACAGTTTGTTTTAAATTGTAATAATATTTCAGACTATTACTGAAATTATGATCAATGAATGCAGCCTTGATGAGCATAAGAGACTTCTTTAAAAAAAAAAAAAAAAATCTTGCTGACCCCTGACATTTAAACTGATGTATGACTAACGACAGGTCCTTTTACCTTGTTCCGGGTTGGAATGCTGCTTCTTCCTGGCAAACTAGTGTTAAAGGAGGAATCGCTGACATCAGAAGCAACACTGGTAGTATCAGAGAGAAGGTCTTCAGAAGAACCAGCTCTACTTGTGTTTCTACATCCGGGACTGAGCTTCAGCCCAAAATTACTCTGAAAGACATCAATAAAACCCAAAATAAATATCATATGTCAAACAGTAACGGTATATAAATAAATGGAGAGAAGAATTCATACTTTGCTGGGAGGAGGAAGCCTAGTTTTAGTGGCCGCAGGCAGTTTTGTGCTGGAGGAAAGTCGTGAGTTCCCTTGGGCTGTGGGTTTGCTGGGTAACACCCCACTACTAGCCACAATGGCTTTGCCTCTAGTAGCCACCTTCGGCTGCGTCACAGCCGGCCTGACTGGACTCGACGTACTGAGACGTGGCTTGCCAAACCTGGCCATCCCATTAGCTTTCAGCATTCGCTTCTGAATGGCGGGTGGAAGCTGCTTCATCGGGCTGTCCTGCACAAGAAAGGTCTCTCTTTTGATGGGACTCAGAACGTGAGCTGGCTTGCTGAACATGCTCAGTTTGACAGTTGTGTCCTCCTCAAACATCTCGGTCTCCTCAGCTTGGAACGAGGACACTACGCTGCTCTCGGCTACAGAGTCTGTGATGGTTTGCTCCAGGTGGCTGGCGAGCAGATGAGCTTCTTTGCAGATTTCATCAAACTTCGCACCTGTGAGCGGACTCCAGCTGGACTGTTCTCCCTGAGACGGACCGCTGCTCATACTGTCCTTCATGTGAATCTCAACTCCATGAGAAATGCATTTCTCTTTATGACCAACTGGACCCACGAACACCTCATCCTCAACATCATAATCTCCTTTGGGGCTATGAGAGAACATTTCAATGATATACATTATCATAAAATATTAAAGCCACATTATAATTCATATTGTATATGGTTATGGGACTTAAATGTATTGCCTGAACTGACCTGTTATTTTAGTATTAATATTATTATAGTATTTATTTTGTTGAAATAGCTTTCAATTTTCTTTTTAATGTAAGGTTTAGTTTTTTTTTTTCAATTATTTTAATAGTAATTTCAGTTTTCATGCTTACTTTAGTTTTTTTTAAGTTTACCATCTAGAATTTATTTTATTTTAGCTTTATTTCAATTAACACATTTTTTTAATAGCTTTAGTTAACAATAACACCACTGCCTTAAATATATTAAAACAAACCTCGCAGGTGACAATGAAACGTCAAAGTCAAATTTCTCCTCAGCCAGTGAAACAAAATCTAGAAGTAAAACACAGACACAAAACACTGATAAAATTATACATTCAAATATGTTTAAATGTGCCAGATCAGTGTTCATTTTCTTTGTCTTGTTATACTACACTTACAAAAAAGTACAAATACTGTGGTGTTTATGACATGTACTATTTTACTGTTTTTTTCTCCCTTTTTCCCTCTTCTGGCAAGTACCACAGTATTACTACGGTACTTTTTTGCAAGGTTAGTTTAGACATAATATTGTGATCAAATAAAACGTCATTACCACTGCTAGAGAGGGATGCCATCTTCAGCCAGGAAAACAAATGGAGGCCAAAGTCCTGCCAACATCAGTTTACAGTTAATTTGGTTACACTTTTTACTTACAACACGTTTGAAACACCAACAAGTACATTAGAGCCCAAACGCAGTTTAAAATACATGAAATAAAACGAACGTTACTCAATAAAACGAGCCATTTTTATCGTATAACTAACCAATACATAAACATACGGTTTGATCACCGATGATATTCTAATTTGAAACAGATGATAAACATTTGGTACAGCTAAAATACTTACTGTTCGTTTGCAGCTCTGGGGTTATATTTATTAATTTTAGTGCTGTCTGTTCACAATAAATAACTGGCCCTTGCGACCTGTTTCCACATTTCAAATTTCGTAGCCAGTGTGATTTCGAAGATCACGTGATGCGAATCCAGCGACCGGATTGGTTGGCGGTGCAAGTTTCCGGAACGCAGCAGTCGTCGTGTTGACGTTGAGCAATGCGCAGAAGAAAAAAAACTACTTAAAGGGATAGTTCACCCAAACATGAAAATTCTGTCATCCCTTAATCACCCTCATTTTGTTCCAAACCTGTATGAGGTTTATTCTGTTGAACACACCTTAAATTTTGTTTTGTGTTCAACAGAACAAAGAAACTTATACAGGTTTGGAACAACATAAGGATGAGTAAATAATGACAGAATTTTCATTTTTGGGTGAACATACTCTTAAACCATGTTTATGCTACTATTTTTTTTTTACTTAAAAAAGTCACCAACAAATATAGTGCTTATGAAATTAGTAGTTTGTGTATATTTAAATATGAATATAAAATAGCAATTACATTTCTATTTATTTTAATGCACATTAATGCTATGTAATGTATTAATGTTCATATAAATGTGGAGTGTGTATTCTATAACCAACATCCAAATTAAAACCAATGATTAGGTTAAGCTAAATATGAATATTTTATTGTCAAAAACCATACACATACTTAACGACTTCCAAATGTAAATTAAACCACAATAACCATTTACATTTACAAAATTATATTCCATAAACAGATGGAAAAATATTCATTCCCAAAATGGGAATGAAACTACAGTGAAATAAACAAAATGATCTCCACTTCTTTCCTATTTGTTTTTTTTTTACTAATCTTATATAGTTTACATTTCCGTGACAAATCCTAAACCACATTCTGCTAAAACCATTTTTATGTCCCCACATATTACCATCACAATATTTCATACAACAGCATCTCGACTGAAACTGTTGTGTGATTGTGTGATGTGCTTGAGCCCTCATCTGTAGTTTAAGGAGGTGGAGTGGACCAAAGCTGATAAAAACACTCTAAACAGAAAATACACGGTTACATTTTTAGCACAGCCTTCCTGAACCACCACATGTACCTTACTTAATTTTTATTTGATCAAATAAAGAAATTGAATTCCCTTAATGACACCTCGAATGTGTCATTTTTGTGAGTACAGTTACTTTTCATGAAATAAGAGACTCAAAATGAAATTAAAGGTAGGGCAGGCAATTTTTTTCATAACACTTTTTTGTTATTCTGGTTGAAACTCTCTTCACACCCTGTTAGCAACCAATAATAGAAGTGGTCAAAATATAAAAAATTTACATATATCCTCTGTGGAAGTCTCAGGACCAAAAAATCGGTCCGAATACAATCCTACCTGCCTGTCAACATATGTATTTCCATACCTCCGCGGTCCGCGCACCCTGCTCGTGCAGACATCACACGTCATCAGCGCATCCCGTAAGGCTATGCAGAGTTGTAGATAGACAGTCACCGAGTACCAAAATGGGCTGCGTTCACGGCATGTCATAACCGTAATTATGAGATGGCAACCTCTGACTGAGCGCTTGGGTTGAATTCGTTCTAATCCTAAACGGAGAACTTGTTTGTATATGTATTCTCCTTTACTATTTCTCTCAAAAATGATGATTGTGTTGGTAAGTACTCTGTGTATCCTTAAATTCTTTTTACAACACCAGCAAAGATCCACAATACTTCTACTTCTTCCAGTGTGCGTGCAGTTGAGTTCTGTTGACAGCTATGCGTCGCTCCATTGCTATGATTGGTTGTAGGTCTATCCAATTGAGTGCAGAGGCATTTTCTTTCCTGGTTTGGTTGAAACACGCCTCATAATCACAGCCCAACGGAGCAGTATCAGACTCATATTCTGACTAGAATTGAGTATGACGACGTCAGGCTAAAATGTATGTGTTTCTGTCATCAACACTATCAACGCTGAACAGAATCTGCAGCAGTCAGGCAGTACAAGCATTCATTATAATTAGAATGTCATGTCCTTTGAGACATGAGGCAATTTAACACAATTTGATGCTTTGCAGACTCTGCTCTGGCTGTGCGCATTCATGTGTTTTGAAGGAGGTGTGGCTTTGTA
Organism: Gobio gobio; assembly: GCF_949357685.1. Taxonomy (NCBI): domain Eukaryota; kingdom Metazoa; phylum Chordata; class Actinopteri; order Cypriniformes; family Gobionidae; genus Gobio; species Gobio gobio. The sequence goes on from NC_137121.1 coordinate 19,271,530, forward strand.
GAAGCTGTGAAGGGAGGGTGGGATCTAATGCTTTCAAAGCTAGTTTGCTATTGCTAGCCTCTCTGAAATTGCCTACCCTACATTTAAATGTCCTGTCGTACACCTTTAAAAATGTTGAGGCATTGCATCTTTTCCCATTTAATTTACATCTTCTAGCTTTCTAAAAATCAAAACCTATTTAGAGGCAAATAGTGCACCTTCAAAAAGTTTTTGTGCTCACAAATCAACAGAGCAGTGAATCTTTTTTCATCCAAAATAAGAAAGTGTCCAAAAACTTCTAAAAATGTTTTAACTGAAATATGAACAGCCATATATCAAAATATTTAAGTGAACAAAATATTAATTTGAACATTTGAGCAACACTGTTCATTCCCAAACCGTACACTTTCCAGGTGTGCAGATAAAATAAAAAAGAATGAAACAGACCCCCTATGAAATAAATAAAAAACAAAAAAACAAGTTTTGCTACTTTTCCAGTTCACTATCAAAGGCCCAGAAGCCCTGGTCCTGTCCTTAATGTGCACTCGGTTGTTGGCGTGGTCTGATGTAGGTGGTACTGGATTAGAGAGAGGTCTCCAGACTGTGTAGGGGGCTTCCAGGAGTTGGAGGAAGGATAGTTTTTGTTAGATCTTTGTGGTGATGGTAGCCCCTGTTGTCGATTGCATTATTGTTCTGATTAGGGGAGGATAAAACTGGAGGCAGAGGGGTAGGAACAGTGTTGCGTTTAGTAGGTGCGTCCTCCTCAGGGTCGGTGTCGTCGATGAGGGGGATGGCTGGCTCTGAATCCATGATACGGAACTCTGGGTGGCTCATGAAGTTGTGAATGGAGCTCCGAGACTCCGGCGTCTCCAGGCCATCGTAAGGGGACATGGAATCCCGGAAAGCATTAATCACACGGATCTGAAGAAAAAGCACCAAAACCAAATGAAAATCAGAGGTCAGTGAACTCGAAGAGTGAAACAACATATAACCTTCCACCACCACCAACAACAACCTCCCCAATTGGGTGTTTCTTCAACCAACATGAAGTTGGTAAGATTTTTTTCCTATTTTTGAAAGAAGTCTCTTATGCTCACCAAGGTTGCATTTATTTCATCAAAAATACAATAAAAAATAACCGATTTGTTCTATTTTAAAATGTGATTATTTCTGTGATGGCAAAGCTGAATTTTCAGCATGGTTACTCCAGTCTTCAATGTCACATGATCCTTCAGAAATCATTCTAATATGTGACTCGTACATGCGATTGCCAGACAGAGAAGCGTGATTCGTCACTCCAGAGAACACGTCTCCACAGCTCTAGAGTACAATGGTGGTGTGCTTTACACCACTGCATCCGACGCTTTGCATTGCACTTGGTGATGTAAGGCTTGGATGCAGCTGCTTGGCCATGGAAACCCATTCCATGAAGCTCTCTACGCACTGTTCTTGAGCTAATCTGAAGGCCACACAAAGTTTTGAGGTCTGTAGCTATTGACTCTGCAGAAAGCTGCACACTGCACCTTAGCATGCGCTGACCCCGCTCTGTGTTTTTACGTGTTTTTAGTTGCTGTTGTTCCCAATTGCTCCCACTTTGTTATAATACCACTTATAGTTGACTGTGGAATATTTAGTAGTATTTAGTATTTATAAGTATTTAGTACTTATTGCTTAGTACTAAATACTAGTATAAGTATTTAGTACTTATCGCACAGGTGGCAACCTATCACAGTTCCACACTGGAATTCACTGAGCTCCTGAGAGCGACCCATTCTTTCACAAATGTTTGTAGAATAGGTCCCCTTTAAACATTTTTGTAATAAAATGGAAAATTCCTTTGTCTTACTAAGGGTAATTTCAAAGCTAGCATTTTATTTGTCTTGAAAACACAATTAAATATTTTCATATTTTGTACATAATTTGGCAATTACAGCTTGATTGGCAATGACGAACAACAGTCTCTCACTGACACTGTTGAGTTTATAACACAATGAAACTTAAAAAAAAAAAAAACTATTAGGGGAACAGTTGTGCAGTGTGGTTGAATTTGTGAATTTTGTGGGGTTTTTTACTTTTTGAAAAAATTATTTTCACAAATGTTTTGCTATTTTAGATTATAGGTCTTTAACTTAATAATTTTTATAATGGATTTTATATTTTAAGATTGAGAGTCTTGGACTGGGATAAAAACAAAATCTATGCACAGAAGGCATCTGAAAAGTAGCATAAGACCCCAATTACACAGAAAGCGTTTTTCAGGTTCGAAAACGCGAGGCGCACTGCACTGCCTGCTAGGGCAGCCTGCTAGGGCACTGCTCGGAACCCCCCAAATCAGCTGTCCTCTCAGTCTCATCAAGGTAACGGTCACCACAACGGAAGGCCCGCCTCTCCATTCATTCGATTGGACAATAAAAAAATAAAAAACGCGATGACATTGGGCGCTTTTCCACTCAGAGTTGAATTTTTTTCAACTTCAGGCACTCTGAGCGCTCCTTCTAAAAATCTGTTAGCTTTAATACAAATCAAATCCTGGGATGTAAAAATGCCTTGAAGAAACATCCAAATATTAATAAAAAAACAATCAACGATGAAAACTTCACATTCAGTACCTGTGTCTGAATTCTGTTGAGACCCCTACACCACAAAACCTGCCCCCTTCTCATCTCCATTTCAGCATGGTCGATTTCATCCAGGTCTTCCATCTCCTCCAGCTCATCCTCAGGGATCTCCTCCTTCTGAGTGCCATGACCTGCTGTCATCAGGAACTTCAGGCGACTTGTGGGGATGGTGGTAATAAACTGTGGGTCAGAGGGGTTTGGGTGAGGAATAGTGCATCATATCAAAATTCAGAGTTGTTGTATAGTAACTGATAGTTTCTTTAAAAAAGTCAGCAGGAGTTTAAATGCTTTAAAAGGCCTACCTGCCCCCAGAGAAGAGAGCCAAAACCAATGAAGACACACCACATCCACTGCTCAACAGAGAGACCTACACAGCTAAAAGGCTTCCCTCCAAACTGCACGATTACAATCTAAAAAAACAAAACCATGTTGGAATTCATAACATTTCTTGATAATTGATGCAAGCTTATGATTTAAAAAGCGACGTACCTGGATAACTAAGGTCCCGAATACGATGGTGCAGAAGATCATGTTTTTGAAGATGCCCTCAAAAACGTTTCTCTCTCCGTGGATCTTTCGAGCATTAATCTCGTTGAAGATCTGCATCATCACAAAGGTGTTGAAGACGATGGTGTAGTGCTCTGAAGGAGGAGCGTGAAGAGGAGCGTTCCTTCCACTGTCAATGTCAAAGATCTGCTCACCTGTGAGAAAGGTAAAGTCATAGATATATTAGTTGGTTTACTCCGATTGATTGCTCTAAATATTTAGGGATGATGCTCACCGGCAAACAGCAATGTGAAGATGATGGTTAGCTGATATACAGCATGTCCGAGGATGTTCTTCATCATGGTGCGGGAAATAAGGGGCTTGTTGCGGCCGTACGGTTTGCGCAACAGTAAAGCCTCAGTGGGAGGCTCCGTCGCTAGAGCTAGTGATGCAAACGTGTCCATGATTAAATTCACCCACAGCATCTGTACAGCTTTGAGAGGGGAGTCCTGTGTACAAAAAGCAGAAAGTTTAAGGGAAAGAAGATAGATAGACAGAAGAAAGAAGAAACAGTACTCTGACCTGTGTAATACAGGCTCCAGTGAACGCCACAATGACAGCCACCACGTTAACGGTCAGCTGAAACTGAAGGAACTTGGAGATACTGTCATAGACATTCCTCCCCCACATCACTGCCTTCACAATGCTGCTGAAGTTATCATCTGTCAGGATAATGTCTGATGCTTCTTTGGCCACATCTGTACCAGCAATGCCCTAAAAATGACACATCATTGTCAAAATTTATTCATTCACTCAACATTCTTTCAATATTCAACATCCATTCCATTTTCCATCGAAGTATGTCCACAGTAAATGTGCAGACTCATTGCTCATAAAAATTTTGCTGGCAAAATTCAGTCATTTCATTGGTGATCTGTCACAGGGAGTTTTGGTGTTGGTTCATGTTTCATGTTTTTAGTTTATCATGTTCACTGTTATGTTTCAGAATGTGTCATGTTCACTGTCTTGTTTCCTGGTCTTGTCATGTGATTCCCATGCCCTCATGTGATCTTGTCATGTTCTGTCATTGGTTCATTGTTTAATCACTGATCACAGTGTCTGATCACTTGTCTTGTCATTAGTCTCTGTGTATTTTAGCCCTCAAGTTTGCCGTGTGTCTTTGTCTGATATTGAATGTGTAACCATTGCTGGTGAGTTTCTGTTGTCAAGTCAAGTTTATGCCAAGCCATGTCTTTGTTCCATGTTTCGAATTTATAAAAACTGCACTTGGGTTCAGCAACTTGCCTCTCCAGGGGAAAAGTTTCACAAGAGGCCGAAAAAGTTCCCCACACAGATTTAGTTCATGTTTAAGTTGGTCAGAAAACTTTGAAAGTGGCTTCTGTGCGAGCGGTTCTTCATGCATCGCTACACTATTGAAAATGGATAAGAGCTTTTTTTTGCCCAAGAAATTTTAGTCTAATTTTTGCTAATGTGACCACACATAAGATACAGAAAGCTAAAATAAAATGTAAATAAAATATAAAATAAAAATATTTATTATAAATATAACTAACTTCCATAAGGAATTTTCATTTGTGATAATTAGTGCTGTCAATCAATAAAAAAAAAAACTAATTAATAGCAATTTTTTTTCTGTAATTAATCGCGATTAATCCTGATAAAAAAACATAGTTGTTTTTAATATTTTTTATATTTACTCTCCAAATTAATGTAGAAACAACTTAAAGACCGTATATTTTAAATATTTGTTTAATGGCATATTTTTATGAATGAAGGCCAGTATCACTGATTCTAAAACTGCTACTGATGTCTTTATGAAATAGATTCTTTTTTTTAAACATTAATGATAGACATTCAACATTACAGTATCATTGAAAGCTATATACATTTCAACAATTATTATTCTTTAAAAAAATTACAACTTTTAATTTAAGTGAACTTAAAACAATCTTCACATAAACCCATTATAATAAATTTCATAAATATATGTTGCCTTCCTACCTGTCTTACAGGTCAATATACAGAAATTTAATAAAATTATCAAACAGTCTGCACTGCATTAATCCTCATTAAAGCTAAAATGTTCTCTGTTACCTTTGTTCTTTGATTAACATTAATGACAAACATCACAGCAACTGCTTTTTTAGGCTGCTGTCACTTTAAGATCTGCCACTGCTGAACATGAAGCGGATCTGACGTGCTGTCACGCCTATCTCAAAGAGAACTTGATACTGTCGCGCTGTCTATAGCACGACTCTTTTGTCTTGTCGTGCTTGAATGGTTTAAAAGCATTTGCATTAATTAGAGCGTGATCATATGATGTAACGTTAAATATTTTAACTCATTGTTTTTTATTGTTTCATCTTTCATTTGTCATAACTTCAATATTCCTTTAAAATTGTTAGGTGTGTTACAGTGATGTGCTGGTAAGTTGTCTAAATCGGAAAAATCCTACCATTGCAAATCCGACATCAGCTTTTTTTAGTGCAGGCCCATCGTTGGTTCCGTCTCCAGTGACAGCAACTACCTGTCTCTGCTCAAGGACTGTGCTATCGATTATACCTTGAAGAAACAGCAAAACATTTCAAATGCAGTAAGACTGTAATATGTACAAAAAAGTCCTGTTTAAAATTGATTACCTTTAACCAATGTATGCTTATCAGTTGGAGAAGATCTTGCAAGTACGCGCAGTTTGGGCCAGACCTTGTCCAGGCGCTCCTGCTCAATCTGAAAAGACGATGAGACCTTTAATATTAACCGTTTATTTGAATGAAAAATGATCAAGAACTTTTTTTTGACCACCTCACCTCTCCCAGTTCATTGCGTATCCGCCTGTTAAACTCTTTGCCATCAAGGCACAAGAAGTCGTCACCGGTATGGAGAATGCCACACTTGCTAGCGATAGCTCGAGCGGTGTTAATGTTGTCTCCTGTGACCATGCGCACAGTGATACCTGCTCTCTGGCACTTCTTAATAGCATCGGGGACCTGTGGAGATTATACCGCCCAGGGTTTAGGTGTCAACAAACACATGCTGACTTACAGTAATGAGCACTTCAGCACATCTTTGATTTGTTTTAACTAACAAATGCACATTTTCCATGTACGAAAGGGGATGGAATAGGATTAAAGTTCATGTGAGCAATTACCTCCGGCCGAACAGGATCCTCAATGCCCACCACACAAATGCAGGTGAGTCCAGTCAGAATATCTGTCTCATTATCCCAATCAGGCTCCCCGTCTGAAACAGGGAAGTCCCTGTAGGCGAGGCAGATGGTCCTCAAGCCCTCAGAGGCCATAGGCTCAATCACCTGATTCACCATGTTATCCCGATCAATGGGCTTGAAGACTCTGGCATCGCCATTGGTTGACAGGACTTTACAACACCTGGGGAAATATTAAAGATTATATTTTGTAAGTTAATGATACAAGTACGTAGTCTCGCATTCAAAGCAATTAGTATGACTAAGCATTTGTAACATTATAAATGTATTTACCATAATTTTTGATCCATTTATTGCATTCTAGGTAAATAGAAGTGTCGATTTCTTTCAAAAACATGAAAATGTCTAAAACCGCATTCACATTTACTGCTTGGCGAAATTTAGCAGGCGAAGAAATCTCTCCAAGATGGCCGTACTAAAATTTGACATAAACTAACATAAAATTTCACTAACAGTTTGGTAATGTGACTGTGCCTTTAGTGTTTCCAAACTATTAAATCCTCTCGTTCAGGAAAACTGGACCAAACTGGACTACACAGATCCTTGTCCAATCAAATGATCTATCGAATGAGAATTTCCCTCCCCCTAATAATACCACCTGTTACCATCTAGCAAGTAGCAAATAATCTCAAAATCGTTCTCATCTAAAATATTAAAAGTGTACTTACTTCTTCAGGAGGATTTCTGATGCTCCTTTGCTGTACATACGGTAACTTCCATCTGAATTTTTGAGGACAGTACTCATGGATTTCCTGACTGAGTTAAATGTGTATACTTTGTACAGTTTTTCCTCAGGATATTCACAGCGAATGGCTTGGTAATCTTTCCGTAAATCAGTGGTAAACCCTAGCAAGGCACATTCAGTTTTGTTCCCAACTTGTCGCGGCAGACCACCCTCTTTCTCAGCAGTCTAGACAGAAAAAAAGGATTTATAACAATCATGAAAACAAGAGCTAAAAATCATATAAATGATGAAAATAAAAGTTTTAATATAGTGTGGTCCAAAAGTCTGAAAACACATTGATTTATCTTTAAATAAATACTATCTTATATATTTATATATATTATATTAAATTATATATACATATATATTTTTTTAAATAATATTTTATACTATATTATATTTAATTTATTATACAAATTTATTTGTGACATTGATTATTTTACAGAAACTTGTGGAGTTCACGCAGCTTGTGTGTTAGTGCCATTAAATCAAAACGGGGCATAATTAAAGTCAATACAATTTTTATACTGAGTGATAATATCATTTGTAGTGAAAAAAATATGCAAATTAGTGGCATTTTCTCCTATGGTCACATTTTTAGAACCCACTGTGTATTTAAAAGTATTTTGATGATAGTTGCAGAACTTTGAAAACTCTCCCACACAAACACAGATTCATGCAAAATATTGTTTCTTACCATTATTTTTGAAGTATACGCACAATTAACACTGATGCCTGTGATAAGCAGATTTATGATGTTGCCAGGAATCATATCAGGTTCTGGGACCTTCCTGTAGTGTTTGTCTCCAATATACACTTGAACCACTGTCATTCTGTTCATGGTAAGGGTGCCCGTTTTATCAGAGCAAATCGCAGTGGCATTGCCCATTGTTTCGCAAGCGTCCAGATGTCTCACCAGGTTGTTGTCCTTCATCATTTTCTACAGGGAATGACATAGATGACTTTACTACACTACGTACCTTTTATATGTAGAGGTTTGCCATTGAAGTTCTGCAAAACATGAACCACATACTTTTACAGAATAGGCCAAGGAGATGGTGACAGCAAGGGGTAAACCCTCAGGCACAGCAACAACCAGCACAGTGACACCGATGATGAAGAACTTGACAAAGAACTGGATGTAGATGGGAGTGCAGTCTTTGATCCACGGAAGCCCCTGGATCCAGAAAGTGTCCACCAAAAACAACACTATAAGAATGAGGACTGTGATGGCCGACATGAAGAGACCTGGCAAAAAAAAAAAACACATCACCTCTCTATGAGTTTTGAAACAAGGCATTATATAAATTGGACCAAAAAGAATCTTTGTATCTTGCAAAGTTTTTTTTACCTGCTTTCCCAATTTGTACGGCTAGTTTAGTAAGCTTCCCTTGAAGTACCGATTTCTCTTTCTTTGGCATCTTGGTTTTTTTCTGCTCTTCTTCTGTTCCATCATCACTGTTGAGGGGCTCCATCTCCACTGTGCCTCCATCCTTCTCTGAATGAGGCAGAAACCAAAGAGTGATGTTTAAAACTATGCTATCTCTATGCAAGTGCAAGTATCGAACTGTTACTGAACTAAAATGATTTGTCATTTTTCAACTTTTATTGAAGTAAAAATTACTGGACCCGAATACATTGCATTACGAAATACAAATTCTATGAAATAGCATCTTAATGTAATAACTGCATGTTCACTTTTTACAGTGTTTATTAACTTTTCTATTTGAATATTTTTTTTTAAATTTAATTTATACCTGTCATGGCAAGGCTGAATTTTCAGCATAATTACCCCAGTCTTCAGTGTCACACGATCCTTCAGAAATCATTCTAATATGCTGATTTGTTGCTCAAGAAACATTTGTTATTATTATCAATGTTGAATACAGTTGTTCTGCTTAAAGTATAGTTCACCCAAAAATGGAAATAATCCCATAATTTACTCACCCTCAAGCCATCCTAGGTGCATATGACATTCTTCTTTCAGACAAATACAGTCAGAGTTATATAAAAAAATGTCCTGGCTCTTCCAAGCTTTACAATGGCAGTAAATAGGAGCCCAAAATTTGAAGACTAAAAAAGCGCATCCATCCACTATAAAAGTATCCCATACGTCTCCAGAGGGGTTAATAAAGGCCTTCTGAAGTGAATCGATGGGTTTGTGTCAGAAAAAATCCATATTTAAAACTTTATAAAGTAAAATATCTAACTTCCAGCGGACCACCTTCTGTATTCAACTTATGAAAAAAGTGTAATGCCTCTCACAGTTCAAAACACTTACACTATGTCTGAAGTCATCATCGTGCCAGTTACGCTTTTTTCATAAGATGAATATAGAAGGCGGAATGCTGGAAGCTAGTTATTTTACTTTATAACATGTTAAATATGGATATTTTTCTTACTAAAACTCATCTATTCACTTCAGAAGGCCTTTATTAACCCCTGGAGCTGTGTGGATTACTTTTAAAATGGATGGATGCACTTCTTTGGGCTTCAAATTTGGGGCTGCAATTTACTGCCATTATAAAGCTTGGAAGAGCCAGGACATATTTTAATATACCTCCGATTGCTTTCGTCTGAAAGAAGAATGTCATATACACCTAGGACGGCTTGAGGGAGAGTAAATCATGGGGTAATTTTCATTTCTGAAACTATCCCTTTAACATCTTTGTGGAAACTGTGACACATTGTTTACTGTGGAGATCTACAGTATGTGTCTGCCTTTATGTGTTTATATTTGGACACGAAGAAAAAGTAGAGCTGTACGGCCAAAGGCCCTAATCTTCTTACTGCTAATCAAATCAGTCTTCTTACTGCAAAAGAGCAACTACTGACTGAACTATGTCACTGACTGCTACTTCCTGTAGCTAATATTCCTGTAGTGGTTCTCAACTGGTTTTGTCATACAAAAGTAACAAAAATGTCCTTAATATCAAACATTAAAACTTGTTAATATTATCACTGCATAGGCCCAGCAAAATGACTTTGTGACAATGAGGTCACGTCATTGATCTAATTTGACAAGATTTATCCAAGTGGCAGATTTGCACCCAAAAAAACCCTGTTTCATTGGTTTGATTGATCAACAACAAAAGATATAGGAAGCAATGCCTGATTAAATGTTTAGTCACATTTTATTTTTTGCATTTAGCAGTGTTTTTCCCTGTTGTTAAACTCCACAACCCATCAGAACAGAACAGACCACCAGTTGAGAACCACTGATCTAAAGGAAATGCTATGATATACGACTACAGCATATCTGTTGATACACACCTTTCTTTTTATCTGTTGCATCTGGCTTTTTGTCTGTTGAAAAGTGAGATGGATCACATATTTGTGATATTTATAGATACAGATCATTTGGAGATGATATGAGATTTTAGTCATGTATGTTTAATCCTCCTCCTCTCGGGTCTTTTTGACCCGAAACTCCTTTTGAAATTTTTGACCACGAACACACAAAAAAATGATTGGAGTTTATGTGGTTATAAAAAATAGTAACAAATCCTTCCCTCGCGGGTCAGTTTGACCCCCTTAGGAATGGAATGCGAGGAAATCTTTAGTAAAAAAAAATGCTCAAAATTAAAAATGCTGAAACTTTACAATTTAAAAAAAAATAATATCTACATGTGTATCTGAATGCATACTGAAGAGATAAAGAACTGACTCGAGAACTGACTTTAGGACCCAGCAGAACAGCTCATTTGATCCATATAAAGCTATAAGGCCATCAAAAGTCATTCAATATTTTTTTTTCTACAAGAGGTCGGCAGAGACACCCAAATTGACCCAATGTGAGGTATTTTGAGCTGGTTATTGCATGTATTGGAGTTATTTTTAATTTAATTTGAAAGAATGTGAAGAATGTGCTTAAATTATATTATTTATTTATCAAATCTAGTCATTTAAATGTAAATAAAAAAATAAAAATAATAATCTCCCAAAAAATTGCTTTAAAAAATAGAAAAAGAAATGATATAAGTTTTCTGGACAAAAAAAAAAGTTATAATTAATCAAAAAAAGTTAAAAGTATAATGACCCACTAGAGGATTGCGAGGGAGGGATAAAGGTTAAAATTATGTATCTACACAGTTCCTGGCCAAAATGACTCATTATTTTGGAAATGTATTTCAGAAACTCATCTTGACCAACATACTTTTCTTTTTTTCTTTCTCCTTCTTCTTCCTCTCTTTTTCTTTCTTTTTCTCCTCCTTCTCCCTCTTTTTCTCCTCCTTCTCCCTCCTTTTCCTCTCCTTCTCTTCTTTTTTCTCCTCATCGTCATCATCATCATCATCATCTCCGCCTCCGAGCAGAGTGAAGATGATTCCCGTCTGAGAGTTCACCCCGACAGCAGTGACCAGAACTTTTCCGGAGCCCTCCATCACATGCGTGCCTGAGCAAACAGGGTAAAAATGGTCATGTAACCAGGTATCTAAGTATTGCAATGGCAAAACTGCATCAGTCTTGACCTTTTTGAGTTTTACGATTCTTGTCACTTCAAGAAAAGCAGAGGAAAAACCTGAAAGAAGCATGGGGTCTTTGTCCAGAGTTTTTTTTACATGGTCTGACTCTCCAGTGAGGGAGCTCTCATCAATTTTTAGATCGTTGCCTTGGATTAGTACACCATCAGCAGGAAGGAGGTCACCTGCAAGCAGAAAGGACAGATGGTGTTGTCTGAGACACAACAGACAGATGTTTGCATTGCAAGCCAAGAGAGGTTTTAATCGAGCAAGGTCAATACCAACCAAAAAACAAGAACAGAAAACAGACTAATGCAAAAAATCTGTATTTTAAATACTTTAAAATTACTTTTTAAAGGAATAGTTCATCCAAAAAAGATGATTTTGTCTTTTTGTCATCCTCATGTTGTTCCAAACAGTATGCAGCTTTTTTTTTTCTTCAAACGGTGCTTTTCCATACAACAACAGTTCATACCATCATTATTAAGCTCAAAAAAGGCCCATAAAAGAACCACAAAAATAATTCATAAAAAAACAGACTCTGTGCGGTCTGTGCGCAAATCAAACCAAAATTGAAGTCATTTACTGATGATAATCTTGACTTCCCTTGAATCATCCATCTAGCACTTTTAACATGTCCTTTTTTTGAAGCTTGACAGATATGGTGATCATAAACTGTTACTCTATGGCAAGAGCTGTATAACCACACACAACATTTTTTAATCTAACAGCGTATGAGTTTAAAGCAACACAATGGTTGAGTAAATAATGACTCGATCTTAATTGTCCAATATACTAAAAAGAGTTTTGAATCTCAAGGGAGACCATCATTTTACCATATTTTACTTGTGCGATGTCTCCAACCACAATCTCAGATACAGGAATCTGAATGACTTGACCGCCTCGGAGCACAGTAAACCTCTGTTCTTGTTCGATGCGGCTCTGCAGTCCACGGAATTGTTTTTCTTTGCTCCAGTCGTTGAAAGCCGTGACAAGAACCACACAAACGACGGACAAGAGGATGGCAGCACCCTCAATCCAGCCCGCATCTGCCTCACCTTCGTCCTCAGCTCCTCCAGCCGCCCTACCACAGTCTGCACCAATGTGAAAGAAACTGTAAGAAATAGCTACTATGGCAACCAGAAATATGTATATGCACACAACCTTTCAAATGGTTGGGGTCAGCAAGATTTGTTTGCAATAAAATAATAGTTTTATTCAGCAGAACTTAAATTCAGTTGTGACAGTTAAGACTGTTATAATGTTACAAAAGATTTATTGATCAAATAAAGGCTAATAATAAAGCCAATCAGCATATCAGAATGATTTCTGAAGGATCATGTGACAATGTAAAATAAAAATTATCCCATAATTTACTCAGGTGTATTCTTTTTTCAGATGAATACAATTGGATTTATATTAGAAAATGTCCTGGCTCTTCCAAGCTTTATAATGGCAGTGAATGGCAGCCCAACATTTGATGCCCAAAAAGTGCATCCATCCATTATAAAAGTAACCCATATGGCTCTGGGGGTTAAAGGATTAGTTCCCTTCAAAATAAAAAAATGTCCTGATAATTTACTCACCCCCATCTCATCCAAGGTGTTTGTGTCTTTCTTTCTTCAGTCGAAAAGAAACTAAGTTTTTTGAGGAAAACATTCCAGGAATTTTCTCCACATAATGCACTTCTATGGCAACCAACGGGTTGAAGGTCCAAATCAATGCAGTTTCAAATGGTTTCGAAGGGCTTGATGCGCTTTGTAAACACAGGGGAGGTACTTCTCCTCACATCTAGCGTGACCTTTCCAACGTGATTACGTAATCCGCGGAGGGCCGCAGAGCAGTGCAAAATGAGCAATTTAGGTTAAAAAGTATTTTTTGTTGAAAATTATCGTTTTGCTAAATAAAGCCGCGTTTCCACCGCAGGAACTTTACCCCGGAACCAGGAACTTTGGGGGGGAACTCGGTGTGTTTCGACCGCAGGAACCAGGGTCTAAATGAAGTTCCGGGTAAATATTTCCCCCTCCAAACGGCCCTGCTTGCGAGGTGGTACTTTTGAAAAGTTCGCGAACTTTCGGGGGTGGGACTTGGGCGCTGAAGATGCTGATTGGTTGAGCATTTTTTTTTCCACCGCCATATTTACAAGTCTTTTGCGAGGTGGGTTTCGTGGGTTCTGCGTTCAGTAAATATTTTCTTTGCAACAATGGAGTTCAACAAAAAATTCGACCGATGGACCGACGACGAGGCTCAGGCTTTATTGAGCATATAAGCGGAGGAGGACATCCAGCGGGAACTGGAAACGGCGACCCGCAATGGAAAGGTATCGTTACCTGAAGATATCGACTCGGTTCCAGTCACACTGGAAAACAGTGCAGAGAGAAGTTGAAGAAATTAAGTCAAGATTACAAGAAATTAAAGGATAACAACCGGAGCGGTTCCGACCGGCGTATTGTTGGGACACAGACCGTCCTTTTCTGGTACAGCGGTAACGAAAGACTCGGCTAGTGCGTTGTTGGAAACCATCCAGGAATCCGAGTGGGTTGAAGGTAAATATCTCATCTTGGTATCATCTATTAAACTCGTTGCAGTGTTTAAACACGTTGCAGTAACTTTTTTCAACGTGCTTTTCCAGGTGTAACGAGTGGCCCTGATGAATTGCAGGCAACGGAGACCAGCGTGTTTTCCCCCGCGGTCACCAGTACGTTAACCCCGTGTCTCCTGCCGAAACACACACACGCAGAGGTATAAAGCTGACAAAAATGTGTATATATTTAAAAACTGATGTGTAATCCTTAATGGTTTTGAGTAGTTTTGTTGTTTTTAATTGTAAACTTAAATTGCCCATGATAAAAATGGCACACTGGGCATTGTTCAAGCTGGGCAAACAATTGTTCATTATTTGTAGTGAAAACACTTTAAATAATTAATTGATGGTTTCTATTGTTTCATGGTTGCCTTGTGTATTAATTTCCATGTGTTTCAGTGCAATTTTTCTACTTAGAGAAAAGGAAAAGGGACTGTGACTTTCTTGATGCACTGAGGGACATGGAGGATGCTAACCGGGACTTTTTGTCATGTGACTCATGTGACTTTTTTTTTTTGTGAATGTTAAGAGATGTTATTGTGATAAAAAATAAAATACTTGCAGTCTAGTACCTAATCTTTCAACCGCTTAATTCAGTCTATTGTTTTCATTCAATTAACTTTTCACACATCTGTCATGAATGACTGAAACCTCATTATCCTTTTATAGAAAATATTTTGTTTTGGAATTGAGCTATTACAACACATTCAGATTTTGGATTGCCCATCATCCCATTTTGCATTAAAATGGTCAAAGCAGGTGAAAGTGCACGTTTAAATAAGCAGTGTTGGTAATGTGTATGCAAAAGCAGCGCTGCTTGCATCTCCTCCACTTGTTATTGTTGCAGACTGTATCGCGCAAAAGTGATTCATGTCCGTCGGTGACTGGGAGAAGCAGTCGCGCGCATTGCCACGTCACCGGACTAATTTGCCTAATCTCCCCGGTACTTTAGACCGCGGTGGAAACGCAGATTGTAGCAGGTCTGGGGGAGAAAAAGTTCCTGGGAACAAAGTTCCTGGTACAAATAGTTCCGGGTAATTTCGGTGGAAACGCGGCTTAAGACCCTATTCCTCGTCTGGAAACGTGCAGAGCTTCTAAAATCATTCAAAGCGCTTTGAAACTGCATCGATTTGGACCTTCAACCCGTTGGTTGCCAGAGAAGTGCATTATGTGGAGAAAAATCCTGGAATGTTTTCGTCAAAAAACGTAATTTCTTTTTGACTGAATAGTAAATTATCAGGAAATTTTCATTTTGAAGGGAACTAATCCTTTAATAAAGACCAGACTGCCTTCCGTATTCATCGCCGGTTACACTTTTTGAAGTTGAATACGGAAAGCGGTCCACGGGAAGCTAGATATTTTACTTTATAACATGTTAAATATGGATATTTTTCTTACACAAGTGCATCGCTTCACTTCAGAAAGCCTTTATTAACCCCCCGGAGCCGTGTGGATTATTTTTATAATGGATAGATGCAGTTTTTAGCAGGGACATTTTTTAAATATAACTCAGATTGTATTCGTCTGAAAGAAGAATGTCATATAGACCTAGAATGGCTTGAGGGTGAGTAAATCATGGGGTGATTTTCATTTTTGGGTGATCTATCCCTTTAACAGATTATTTCAGGTACTTTAGTGCATGTGCAGTATAAGCAGGGTCCAAATTTAACATTGAGAGACTGACTCATCTTGAATGATGATGCAGCAAATGACACATTGACTTGGCAAGAAAATAATTTATACTGACACGTTTTTCCAAATAGAAATAATGCAATGTACTTGGGGCCAGATTTACTAACAGCTTGCGCCAGTACAAACTCTCTTTTGGCGTTAAAAACTACTGTCAGGATTTACTAAAAACACGCAGTGAAAAATTAGCAATGAAAAGGTGTGGACAGTTATGTTTGCGCCTAACCTCATTGCATATGCATTTGTAGGACTTTATTTCCTTTTTTGGGAGGAGTATTTAAATGAATCATGCAACATGATTTACTAAGGTTTGTGGAAGTCAATTTACTGGTATTTGCAAGATTGTTTAACGCCCTCCCAAAAAAGCATGTTTTAAACCATTCTTTGTCTGTTAGTAGATCTCACGCCCCAGATTATCTTCAGCTCTGCTTGTTTGCAAGCCTATGCGAAGTTGCACTGCTCTTGATACACTGTGTTGGTCATTGTGTAAATGATCTTGCTGAATCTGTGTCAGTAAATCACCTGCAGAACTTTTACATTAATTTGCCCTGTTTAGTAAATCTGGCCCATGGCAATTTCAAGTGTCAATTTTGCACCTTGTTTGTAAGTAAAGAATGCCCTTGAAAATCCAGCATTGCTATTCACCAATATAAGGATTGTTTTGCATGATAACACCAGAATGGGAAGCGGGAGTCCTGGTGGACCAGTTACACCAGCTCTTCTTCTTTTCTTGAGAACATAACATAAACCAGCCTGGACCAAAATGGAATTTATGCTGGATTTTTCAGCAGGGTATGCAGGATTTTACTGCTAAATTCAGAGCAGGGCTCAGGAAAAAGTATTGCTATTTTTGAAGATATTTTTTGCTAAAACCAGAAGCCCTAGTTGAGTTGAATACATAATAGCACTACGACACCTTCAGGCCATGTTACAATTTCAAATTAATTGTTATTCCAGAGTACCACTGAGCAAGAGAAACAGCGGCATATTATTCATAGCAAGCTTAAAAGCCCTATGATACTCACATTCTCTCTCGCCATCAGGAGGTTTATAGAAGGAAAGGCCTAAGGATATTATGGCTGCAACTTCCAAAATAATTAGAGTCACATCCTGCAATGCTTCCCACACCAACTGAAGGAATGTTTTGGGCTTTTTAGGTGGTATAAAATTCTTTCCAAATTCTTCTTTTCTTCTTGCAATGTCATCAGAATTACCACTTAATCCTAGACAAAGAGAAAGAGCAGAATCAAATGACTATTGCATTACTATTACAGAAAACATTATGGTATATAGATAATAAAAATATTATGCTATAAAGCTGGATTTCAAGAGCAAACAACCACAACAAATATTGTAACAATCTGATCTAAAATTGTCCACATTGTGTACGATCGCAACTGTTCATATCCGATTTGTGTCCCAAGCTGCTCTTTCGTTTTCCAGAATATCTGCATCGGTTTCAATGGTAGGTATATGCCAAAAAACAACAACCACATCATGGAGTGGTTTGCCATTCAGATGTTGTCTTTTTTACAAAAACGGCAGAAACGTAGGTGGCTGGTATGCGTGGCTTTATTCCGGGCTGTCATCTCTGTCGGTCTCAAAACATGTCACTTATACTGTCATTTTTTACTTTTCTGGGACTTTGCAACAACACAACCTTGTTTCTGCAGCGACTTTCAACATGTTTCCTATAACAACATCTGAAGTTTACATTTTACGTGGGGTGAGAAAGTCACATAAACCATGCAAAATCTGTCCAGAGCAGTCAGACTGAAAGGGATTTCCAGAATTTGAATAGTATTTCAAACCACATATGAATGTAGCTCAAAATAGACTTGTAAAAATAGCATTTCATGTGATTTTTTGCATTTCACACTTGCTAAATCTGATCGGATTTCAATGGGATATGCACAAAAATCAGATTTGAACTGACATTCTGAACGAGGATAATATGTACCGAGTTTGCAATTGTACATTTAAAAACACATTTTGAAAAATGACAGATGGATCAAGTTGAGTGAATAGTCAATCCTCAAATTTGGACTTATTCTAGTTCTAAATTGTATTGGATTTGGAGATGGTTTTTGTTTTGTTTTGTTGGATTCTGAAAAATATCAAGATTTCTACCCGCTACGCAAGCAAGAGCACAGCCTGAACACTAACACAGTGTAATCCCTCTCTTCCTTCCCTTGCTCCATTGCAAAACGCTATTCCTCTGCCCCCTCAAAGGTTTACCCACTGTTGGCAAGGGCAAAAATGAATGTAAACCCCATGGAACAGAGCAGCGGCCAGTGAGATTAGAGTGAAGCGGAGCAATGAAGAGCCTGCCTCGGTTTGAGGTGAGTGGGATTACATGAGGTAAATTGAGCCGGTCCCACCTGTCACAACTACAACTGTGTTATGGCTCATGACAAAGCTAAATATGTCAGCACAGAGCGGTAAGCCAGTGCAAATCGAACCGGAAAATATAGACGGATGACAAGATAAATCGGACTTAATAAACCAATACTCAAAGATCAAATACAAGAGAGTCTTTCAAAACAAACAGACTGTGTATTTATAATGCACATAAAATTCTTGAATAAAAGAATCACAAGAGTAGTGTGTAAACATATTTCACTGGAATTATCAAGCTTATCATGGTGTTAGACAAATGATTGGAGTTGAGTTTGCTGAAATAATATGTAGACGGATTGGTCTAAACTAGAAGCACAGAAGGAGATGAATAAAAAAGAGGAGAGTTCCAAAAAGAGGAAATGGAAAATCCAAGATGACATTTTGATAACCATGACGATTAAGTGTCATGCCAGATGCCACTTGCTAAGTAAGAAAGGCAATAATGTCCAGTGGTTAAACATCTTTTAACTGACTGACACATAATAACTGAGATTTAGCTACAAGTGATCTACGGCAGATTAATAAAACGTTTTTAAAAAAAATGTGTTATTCATTATAGCTTTGATTCCTCACCAGGGGCACTTAGAAAACAGAAATAATGACAAAAAATATCAGGGCTGTCAATAGTTTCAAATATCATTAACACTTTACAATAAGGTCCCATTGGTAAATGTTAGTTAATGCATAAACTAACATTGACTAACAATGAGCGATGCATTTGTTACAGTGTCGCTGTAAACTTTAAGTAAAAATACAAATGTTCATTGCCCATTAAATAATATTAAGAAACGATAAAACTTTTGATTTTTTATAAGATTAATAAATGTATTTTCATTGTTAGTTCATGTTAACTAATGCTAATAACTGAAGTTTGTTGGCTATTATAGTGATGTTTCCTTTTCTATGTAATGAAAACAAAATAATGTACGTAATGCATTGTGAATGCTTAATACATTTGTATTGGTTGAAAGCAGGATGGATTCTGATTGGCTGTCAATGTTTTAATCATTAATCAGCTGGAAAAAAAAAGTTCTATAAGTGATTCCAACTATATAATTTCTCTGTGCCATTATCATTACAGTTGTTATGTGGACTCTTTAGACTAGAGTAATAATCTGCTATTCTTTTTATTTGAAATGATTTTTAGAACTATATCTTTATTGTTAACTTTATAGTTATCGTTCTTGGTGTGAAAGAATTTAATATATCGGAGTAAACTACATGATTAGCAACTGACTGCATAAAGGGGTTTGTGCCTTTAACTGCCTTTTAAAGGCACAAACTTTTACCTGGAGCATGTGGATGTACCTCATTATGGGCTCCATTTTTGCTCCATCGTCCAAAGGAGATGCTGAGAGAGTCTTAAAAGCTAAAATATTGTCCTTGATGAAGCCATATGGTCCTGGATAAAAGCTAGAACGCTACGCACACAAGCAAATGGAAAAAAGATGTTTGAAACGTCTAATTGCTAATTAGTTATTTAGCTGACGCATTTATCCAAAGCGATTACAGTACACTTGTTACAGAGACAATCTTCCTGGAAGAGGTTAAATGCCTTGCTCAAGGGCGAAATGGTGAGAGGTCATCGGTCAACCCTTGTGAAGTCTGAACATTCAACCTTTGCTCACTAAATTATTTGGCTGAATGAGACCTGTGGCTCAGCAGAGCTGAAAGTTATGTTTTTTCTAGGTATGCATGATATATCGGTACCATATCGGTAACCGGACGATATTAGAGATTTTTTTAATTGATCTGTATCAGTAGCCTAGAAATCTAGACGCACCCTAGCGGCAGAAAATTAATTTTGCCGCAAGTGTAGTCTAGCAACTCTCGGTAGACCTCAGAGCTGGAAAACCCAAACTCTGGTCAGGCCAATCACAGCGTGTGAAGAGTCGGTGGGCGGGCTTAAAGGGTTAGTTCACCCAAAAATGAAAATTCTGTCATTAATTACTTACCCTCATGTCGTTCGACACCCGTCAGACCTCCGTTCATCTTCGGAACAGAAATTAAGATAATATATTTGAGCCGAATGATGATTCGGATCGCGTGTCAAACCGCCAAACTGCTGAAATTTGGCGATTCAAACCGCTGAATCAACTCAGTGATTCATAACGCTTCGAAGCTTCATGATGCTTTGTTTTGAAATCGTCATCACTATGTAAGTCGTTATTTAGGGTTTTTTTGCGCACAAAAACTATTGTCGCCGATTCATAAAGTTATTTTAGAACCACTGTAGTGAGATGGACTTTGTAACGACGTCTTTGGTAACTTTTAAGGGTCTTGAGAGTGTAGAGTACCATTGAGCCAATGGAGGACTTTCAGAGGCATCAGATTTCAACTAAAATATCTTAATTTCTGTTCCGAAGATGAACGGAGGTCTGACGGGTGTCGAACCCGTCAGAGTAATTAATGACAGAATTTTCATTTTTGGGTGAACTAACCCTTAATGACGTTTAAAACATAATGACGGAGCGGAGTTGCGGAGGTTCTTGGTGTTACAGGTAAACAAAGAAGCTGACGATCAGCGTCTTTCAAATCGGTTTTGGCCGCTACTCTGGAAGACTTGGAGTTAAGCTTTTCTTTGAGGAAAGAACAAAGAACGGCACTGAAGTCATTCGTAAGAAAGGAAGATGTATTCGGAGTTTAATCTATCAACTAACGTTAGCTCCGCCTCGGTTGGTTGTGGTGCTATCCAATCGCGTGCTGAGGGAATTTGACAGACAACCATTTATCCCGCCCCTCAGATTGAGCCCTGTCAATGGTGAGTTTCCAAACTAAACATCTTGATGTGGGTCTGGCTTGTCAGGCTACTGTATCAGTTGATATTGGATATTTAATTGTAGTCATGACAACATGTTTTTCCATTACTTTAACTCAACAAAATATTTAACCAATTGATTTTAATTTGAATTGCAGTAAATTTTCCAGTTTTCACAAAGTGGGCTTGTTTTAGTAATAATAAAAAAGAAAATATCAGTGCATATCATTGTCAATGAGTGCATTGGAAGCAATAGAAATATTTACCCTCTATTGGTGATGTTTTTAACCTGGAGCAGAGTCCTTGAACATCTCCATAGCACTCCTGAATCTTTTGTAATCCATCTGGCCCTCTGAGTTCCATGAGAGAGCGTAGCTCTTTGAGTGAGCAGCCAAACTCTCCATCATGATTGGCCTCTGCCTTGTACTTCGACCCGCGGAATGAGTTTCTGGCCATGGTCCCGCAGAAGCCAACCAAAAAACGGAGGAGAAGTGGCTTCCCCTTGGGCAAGCGGTGACAATATCCAGACTTATTTCCTTAGGGATGCAAAAATCGACTCTTCTGATGACAAACCAGGTGTAATTCGAATGCCATTTGCACTTGATTTTCAGGTGTATCTTCTCTCATCTTGGTTTGATTGGAGTCACTGAAGGTCAAATCATCATGTGCACCAAGTTACATCTAAAAACAAAAACCAAAAGCAAGGTCATTACATGCCCTATCATTCCCATGTCAGCGTTTGTGAACATTTAGCACTTGAAGCCAAATAAAATGTGATTATTTGTGTCCTGTCACAACTGCCAGATCAAGTGATGCCACTGTCAATCAACAAAGGAAGTCACTTCAAACCATGTGTCACTGTTAAAGATAATGTTGATAGGTATGCAAAGTGACAGTAGGCTTTTGTAATGACCCTTCAGTGGAAAGATCCGTTACGTCTGCTTAAAGATCGGAATGCTAAAATTAGTTCTGTTACATAAAACTGGCATCTCGTCTAGAAGAGACCTGCCAAAAACAATAGACATGACTCACAGAGACAGACAGTGGGAAATAATGTTTTAGAGAGTAAACTGAGGCAACAGATGATCAAACCAGTGTTATTTTAGTCTTATTATGGTTTTCATTAATATTTCGTAAATAGTTTAGTTAACCATAATAACTCTGGACTGAACAAACAAACAAATGAACAAAAATTTCACTGCACATCAGCAATGAAGTCTAATTATGTTAGGATTCAAAGGCTGTTTTGGAGAGACATCTAAAACCCTCTCAAAGGTCATGGACGACACAATACGTTCTGGTTATCTTGAATAAATTGACAGTTTTAAGACTTTAAAACATCTCATATTTCTTCAGACATTAAATGTTTGTTCGCAACACAACTGGAGTTTTATCTTCACTTTTTATCTGTGCCAAATAAGTCTTTTATTTCCGAACTTATAGCTAGAAGAAAACAACATAATACAACCTTGCCAATCAAACGACTGAAATAATTCAATTGCAGAAGCACCAAACTAAAACACACCGTGATAGTCGACCTGCAGTACTTCAATTCATTATCATTAAACAGATAAGAAAAGAATATACTCACAGATTTGTTTTACGTATACATTCCTGCAACAATGAGACAAATGCAGCACCTCGACCAGCCAGTCAGATGGCACTGATTCCAGAGACTGTGCGACTCGCTGTCACATACAATTACCCAAAACAACACAAAAGTCTGTATTACAAAGCGACATGCCAAAAAATCTCCTTTACTTCATCAAATTATTTGACCTTCAGTGGAGAGTCTTGAGGAGCACAGTCTCCATTAGAGGAAATGGCTTGCTGAATGATTATCTTAGGAAAGCTTCTTGCTTAATCTAATTAGTCAATCTGTGGCAGTAGTGAAGCACGGCTGCTGTATATATGGAAGAGTATGCGCTGTTGAACACAGACAAACACATTTACTCATTCTTAGATAGTACCCTCAGTTCATTCAGACTTCTGAGAAAGCCGGAAAGAGCCTGGAGCACAAGAGTTGCTCTTCTGTATTAAAAAAAAGCTTGTATTTGGTACATTTATTTGAATCACAAATAAGGAATTTCATAAAGAAGGCTGAAAGAATAGCTTGAAGGTTACTATTAGAGGTTTTATACACAATCATTTTATGTGAGGTCCAAACTGGTATTGTAATATATATAAAAAAGATTATAAAATCTTTTATAAAGAGTGTCCACACACAGTATCGTCTTTTTCAATGTGCCAAACTAAATGCTCTCAAAAATAAACGGAAAGAATGTGTCTGTGAACCTTTCTGACTGTGACAGGAAAGCTGAAAATCCATATTTATCCATGCTGTGAATGAGAAGTGTGAGTCATGCTCACATCATGCTCTGGAAGTCAGATATGGAATATTACTGTCTAGATGAAGGGAATAAGTGAGAAGTGTTAATGGATGAGCATTTGACTGGAACATCTTGTTGTTTTACAGGACTTTCGCTATATTCAGTGTTGTATATTTTTGCTGTATGACATCAAACATCACATAATACCTTGGCAGAATACTTATTTTTCCAATAGAGAAATAACTTGTGCTTTCAAATAACTCTATCATAATACACGTTGTAGCCTAGAGAGGCACAATGGCTACATGTTAGCAATGGCTCTTCCATATTTATGCTTATGTCAGGAACACGAATAACTAGTGTTTTAAATAGTCATAAAATAAACTATTTAAAGCGGATGTTTAAACGGTCGATGTTTGTCGTGCACCCAGGTAGTCTTTTGTTAACAGTTAGCTAACTTCAAGAACTTTTAAACCAAAATACTCACGGGTTTTTGCATGTGTGTGATACATGTGTAATAATAAAACGAAATAAGATGGGACGAACGTTCCCTTTCGAACGGTCAGTCGTGAGGAAACCGCTCGAGCAGATATACTGTTGCTATGGTTATCACCTCCTGTTCGCTTTAGCGTCAGCATTTTCTGTCTTTTAATGTTTTAACTTTGTGGTTACTTAAACAAAAACGTTGCTGCGTTGTACATATTGTGAGACCCCATCAACATTTTGGGTTACACTTTATTTTAAGTTGACGTAGTTACATTGTAATTACTCAAATAAGTCCTACTGAGTAATATTAATTAATAGAGTTAGGGTTCGGTTTAGGGTTAGTTACTTGTATTTACGCATGCTTTACTGTTATTACTAGTAAGTACATGTAGTAACGTGCGTCATCTTAAAATAAAGTGTTACAGCATTTTGTTGTGACTAACTACACCCTCACTGGATAAAATGTAGGCATTATGACATTCTACTTTTGACCTATAATCATGAAATGACCTGAAGACAAATCAAACATATAAAGCTCACATGGCCCCCAAAGCAGAAAGCATGATGCAAGGTAGTTATTATGATTATTAAGTCATTGTGCCATGCAAAATCCTCCTGGCGACACAAACAGCATTGCGCGCACATTAATGGGCCCATATTATGATCCCTGTGTTGCAAGGGCTTTATGAGCATGAAGTTTACTAGGAATACTAGTCGTGATTACGATCTCATTGCAATCACATTTTGACTAGAGGGCGTCCAATTTTTTTCAACCAGGAAACTATTTAAGATTATTCCGAAAGCACGTGAAGCAGCAGCAGTCACTTAATCACAGTTCTCATTTAGAAATGATTCGACTGATGCACGCGAACTCTATCAAAAATAGGCTTAAGTATCTAAAATGTATAACTGTTTTAAAATAGATTCATCTGGGGGAAGAAAAAAAAAATTCTTCCTTGCATAATGTCTGGTGGAATATTTAGAAAGAGAAGGAACAGTAATGCATTTTCATAAAGAAAATGCTGTCAGAAGGTATAAAGCAGAACATTTAGGCAAATAAGGAGGAAATTATAAAAAGCATGCAAAACGACGCGATTTCCACAAGCTAAAATATTAGAATAACTTCAAGCATAGGCTCTAATCTCTAACCACTTGATAAACATGTCATTTCCCTACAGTAACATAAGAAACAATCCTTTTAAATACTGTATAATATTGCATTTTCATTGCATACATGTGTACTCACTTTGAACTGGTGCGCGTCAGTTCCACTTGGCATCAGTAGTCTCGCGCAGTGGATCTACAACTCGAGCCGTAACGCCCCGCCCACCGCGTTGGAGTCTGTGGAAGATTTACGTCAGAGGCACGGCTCGGGATTTAACGCAGACTCCCATTGGCCAGCGCTTGTCCCAGGTACAGGTGTCATCCCTTGTTGAAACAGCTGTCATCACCAGCAACCAGCAAAGATAGGGCGATGTGATGGACATGATAAATCTGGTGTATTATTATTAGCAACAAGAGGAGCGCCATAGTAGAGATTTACACATTATTATCTTATTGAAGGCTTTAGCTCCACTATTTAGCCACATCTAATATTTAAATTCAGAATATTTTTGTCTATAGTTTGTGGAGCTATTAAAGAATAATATTTATAAAATAATCGTTTTTTCAGACGATTAGTTTGGATGTGGTCCCACCATATTAGCAAAAATAAACAATCCCCTGTGATAGGCTATTTATAATGCTAAATAGCCTCTTGGGATGTGTTTTTTTGTTTGGAACGATGAACTAAAAGCGCAGGCGATGCTTCTCGTACGCTGTCACGCGAGCGTTTAACTCCACTGCTCTGTCTCAGGGACGGTAGAGAGCATGACCTCGCTTAAACAGGATTTGCTATAAATAGTACTGCCTATCCGCTACTCTCGCGACGCGGGCTCCATCGCTAAACCCGCTGCACAACTAGCTCAGGTTTGACTGAGCATCCATCCCTACCACCACCACCTATAGATATCAACCCATGGTGAAAAATAATTGTGCTTATTTGAATGTAATGTGCACTTGTTGTGTAGCCTACTTCAAAACTTAAACGTAGGCTAAAAAAATGCAGAATATGAATCAAATAAAATGCCACTTAGGTGTGGGCTACTTAAAGACAGTATCATGTTTCTTAACACATTTAAAGCGATAGTTCACTCAAAATGAAAACTCTGTCATCATTTACTCACCCATAGGTTGTTCCAAACTTGAATTTCTTTCTTGTGCTGAACACAAAATAAGATATTTTTTTAGAATATGTGGAACTGTTGATGGATCACATTGACTTCCATTGTAAGGGGGTAAAATACTATGGAAGTCAATGGGGTCCATCAACTGTTTGGTTACCAACATTCTTCAAAATATCTTATTTTGTGTTCAGGAGAACATAGAAATACATGCTTGGAATAACGTGAGGGTGAGTAAATGATGACAAGAATTTTATTTTTGGGTGAACTATGCCTTCAAGCACAGTTTTAAAATGTGCACTTATGTAATGATGTCAAATTAAACATTTAACTTTAAAGTACAGTTTATAATCTTTTGTCATTCAAAAGAAGTACACATATTTCGATGTGTTGACTAACATACCAAGGCAGATGTGAAGTAGATTGATAATAATTAGGTGTAGGTGTATTTTAAATGTAAGAAGTAATTATGAAATGACATACAAAGATGTATGGGTCAAAAAATTTGGAAACAATTTATTTTAGTGTCTTTGTTACATGTAACACGTAGTTACTGTAGTAATAACTAGCCTATAAATTAAGCATAATTACCGTACATGTAACTAACCCTAAACCAAACCCCAATCCTAACCCTAACCCTATAGTAAGTACATGTAATTACACTGTAACATGTACACCTTAAAATAAAAAAATATATATTTTTTGCAGTTAAGTGTCCTAAAACATCACATTCAGTTTTTCTCTTATATTCATTTAAAGTATATTATTTCTATAAGTTTATGATGAAGTACTTCTTTTTCACAAGTGAAGACCCACTGCTGACCTCTTCAACATCCGGATTAAAACACATTCCCATTTTTTAAACCCACAATATCTGCAACATGAGACCATATTTTTAGATTTCTCCATAATGGTTAAAAGTTGTAACAGTTGATCTGAGACTACTTACTATCTTCATCCTAATTCCAGTTTGTCATTCCAAACCAGTCGTTCCCCTCCCCCAGCCACGCCTCTGGTAAATTAGAGATCAAGCCAAATGTCTTTCCTGATCCAGGCCCTGCCCTCCCGTATCACCTCTGTGCCGCAATGACGGCTGATGATGTCAAACCCTGCCCACACGTGGAGTCGAGTGTGTGCCGGTGCAGCCGGCCATACGGTGTAAAATGGAGCTAAACACTCAAGGCATGTATGCTTTAACATTGACGACCATACACGTGCACAAATGCTCACTGTCATAGGATTACATTGAAGACACACACTCGAGCGAACACATACATGCACACACACACACACACACACACACACACACACACACACACACACACACACACACACACACACACACACACACACACACACACACACACACACACACACACACACACACACACACACACACACACACACACACACACACACACACACACACACACACCACACAGCAGGATTACCAACATAGTTCCACACAGACATAGCAAGATTACAGAGACACATACAACCCCCTCTTCTTCCCCAACACAGGATACAGACTGCTGGATTAGAGAGACACAGATTCACATAGCGGGAAATTACAATACAGTGCATGTCAAAAACTCTCTCAAATGCACATAACACATACATGCGCTTATAAAATCGTAATTATACACCTAAACATGCTAAATACGCATCCGTATCTGATACAGATGTTGATTTGAAGTACAAAATGGCCATTTTGGATCGTTTGAGTGACAGATGCAACACTTGACATAAGAGCCAATGTGATTCTGAAAGACAAGGGCTTGAGGTTTAATTGGCACCGTTGGATCGATTAGTCTCTGTTGGAGTGCTCACATTGAGATATTGAATCCTTGCATAAACAGAACGTAGACGGCACAAACACACCATCAACCTTACACACTTCATGTGTACACACGCGCACGCACAAACACACCGTCATAGAAAAACCTCACTAATCTTCTCTCAATGGTTTAAAGCCGCTGAAGAAGCTTAATAATTTAAGAGGAAAACAGCATCAGTGCTTTTAAGGACATATGCACAGAGATTAGCCCCCTTGCTCCATGCTGGACAACAAAGGACACCCTTTCACATGACTGAACTGATGATGTAAAAAGCATTTCGTTATCAATGCGATAAAGTAGAGTGGGCAATATATCGATGGAACAGAGTTTTGCCCGTTCCACTTCTGTATGAGGTTCAATATGTGCCAGAAAGAAGTCAACTGCTTTTTACTATACATTGGTCCATGTTTTTGTGTACTTAAGAAAAATTAGTATATGCTGAAGTGTATGTTCTTTGTTTATGTTGTTTATGGAAGGCTGCTTTGATCAAATTACAGCCAAAAACAAAATCTGTCGGGGTGTTTTTTGGGGGTGAACGTGATTTTACCAAGCAGAACATGAACATTATAATCAACCAATCAAATTTGAGGAATATGCTTACAGATTAGGCTTAAAGGGATAGTTCACCCAACAGTAAAAATTCTGTCATCATTTAGTCACACTCAAGTTACTATGGTAAATACTAAAATTACTATGGAAAATACTATGGTAGTCGAGATCTGCTTGGTTACAAAAATTCTTCCAAATATCTTCCTTTGTGTTCAGAGGAAGAAATTCATACAGGTTTGGAACAACTTGAGAGAGAGTAAATGATGACAATATTTACATTTTTGGGTGAACTATCCCTTTAAAAGAAGAGTTAGGGGCTTCTACACCATTCTTATTCACCTATCATTTCCCTCTGATTTTAGGGATAAGTTATGGGTAGCGTTAGGTTTAGGGGTAGGGTTAGCACTATGTTTTCGGACAGTGCTGTTGTTCCAGGATCAACCAAAGATGTTGATCTAGGAACATGTCTTTATGTCTTGGCAAAATCACTGTGACTGGCTGGGGAAGGGGGGAGCAATCGAATGCGGGTTCAGACCAGGCAATCGAACCACGTGTGAAAGCACCCTAAAACTATAAACATTATGACGGAGCATGAAGATGAAACGTAAGAACTATAGGCCAATTCACACTGTACCACCAGACGCCGACAGACACTTCGTCTG